>NC_048437.1:21453767-21597085 GCF_004353265.1 Vitis riparia
TGTTTGAATTAGAGATTTTAAATTATTGGTTAATTTATGATTTTGGTGAATGATGAAACCTTGACCACTTGCAGCTAAGGGTTTGAATTAGATTGTGTATTATACCATGCTTTAATTGAATTTTGATCTTCCATCATTCTGATTTTTAATTTTGCAGATAGTTGGTATTGTAGTGTTAGATCTAAAGTTTAGAGTTTTTCTACGTTTAGCATTTCACAATGAACTTATTTGGCCTTTGTTGATTACTTTGATCAATTTTTATACTTATTTGCACATACCTTTCATGTCATGCAACCAAATTGTATATTTTATGTTCTATCTAATATTCTAGATATGTTTCTTGATTTGTTTTCCTTTTAGAATAGGGAGTTTGACTTGTAAATTTTATAATATGCATTTTTTTCTTTATACAAAGCATATATATTTGTTTCTTTCCTTTAAGTGAGTCAATTTATTATAAATATCATAATTTTGGCTAGAAAAATAATAATATAACAAAAATTAGATTATAATACAACATTCAAAAATGACTTACTTTGTATTACAATAAACATAAAATAAAAATCTAGTTGTTTAACTTGCATAAGAGATCTTTCTTGTGTGACTCATGATTTTGATCACCATGGATGCAAATTTATTTGAGAGGTTCTATATAGTTTATTGTTTCTTAAATTATATTTATATTTTTTTACTCATTCTTCATGTTGTTATCTAGGCACGACACACCGAACAAGCGCTAGGACAAATAGAACTTTTCAAGTTAATGCATTGGACTTCTCAAAATGGTTAGATAAACCAAGAAGCAGAGGCTTCTTATGTAAGTTTTCCTTATAGAATCTTCAGCTTGCTTTTTTTTTTTTTATTTAAATATGATTTTCAATTTGTTTCTAACTTGTAGCTTAAGTAGGTCACTATACAAAATTGGTTTTTCACATTATGTAATTTTTTTATTTTCATTTGACTGAGTTTAAAAATGATAGATTAAAATGAATTAAATTGGTCTTATTAAATTTTGTGATTCTATGTATAGTAGGAAAATTTTATGAAATTCTATAGAAATTCATATGAACCTTCCAAAAATTTGCCATAATCATAAAGAACATGCTATGAAACTTAAGCAAATTGTTTTTTTCATGAAATTCTATAGAAATTTATATGAACCTTCCAAAAATTTGCCATAGTCATAAAGAACATGCTATGAAAAAGTTTCAAATTTTTTTTTCATGAAATTCTATAGAAATTTATATGAACCTTCCAAAAATTTGCCATAATCATAAAGAACATGCTATGAAACTTAAGCAAATTGTTATATATATATATATATATATATATATATATATATATATATATTCTCTTTTTGCAATAAATTATAGTTGAATTAGCCAAGTTGCCTATTGAAAAGATTTTATTTAATTAGTTTGTGCTTTACATTATTTTACATTTTTTTTTTTGTATTTGTAGGAAAAAAATGTTAGAATTGCAAAAGCAACCAGTGCCAGAAGGTGGTCAAGCCTTGAAAGAGGCTGAAATATGTGTTCAAGTGTTAGGGTCAAGATCTGGATATATCAAGGGCTTAGGTCATGGCCCTCGACCACCCTCATCCTCAACAAAATCTACACATAAGTCACATCGAGAGATAGAATTGGAGAATGAACTTAAAGCAACACGAGAGCTTTTACAAAGTCAAGAGACTCGAATCCAACACCAACAGTCCCAGATAGCTCAATTAGCTAGTTTTGTTAGTGAAATGCGCCAACACATGCATATTCCAAGATCAAGCTCAAGAAGTTCATCTCCTTCAGATGATACACCACTTATGGATTCTTAGTCACACTTCATGGATGATGATTGACATTTTCTCCATTAACACTTGGTTTGGAGTTTTTTTGGACATTATCTTTCCTTGACATGTATATATGGTACTTTTGTTTACTACATTATTTTTTTTGGATGTTATCACATTTTGCAAATGTGTTATTTTTGTGGCCACATTTTGCACGTGTTAGTTTGCTTGCTACATATCAATCTTTACTATTTTTTATTTTTATTTTTTTATGTTATCACATTTTGCACATGTGTTTGTTTGCTACTTTTCTTTTACTTTTAGAACTTATGACATTTTACAAATGTGGATGTCAGTGCTTACTATTTATTTATTTATTTTGTATATGTGAATATACCAAAACTCTTTTGCATTCAATGGAATATTATCAATTATTTATTAAAGCTTTGTTATCACATAATTTATTTATTCATTTGGAGTTTTTAATTATCAATTATGTAATAAATTAAGTTATAACAAAATTTAATTGTTTAATTAAGTTTTACAATTTAAATTTAAATTTAAATATTGGAATATATCAATTGAATATATTAAAATATGATGACAAAATTATTATATACATATAGACAAAAGTTCATATGTTTAGAGCCATTTATTTATTTTTTTGTTAAAATATGACCTGAACTTCCAACGGGGAAATAAAGTTTTGTTTCAAAATCCATTTGGCAACAAAATTATAATTTTGGTCATTGTATGTGTCTAATTTGGTGACAATTTAATTGATTATCGAGAATTTTTAGCAACAAAATTTTGAACATTTAACAACAAATCTTTTCGTCAAAAAATATTATTGGAGACAACAAAAAAATTATGTCTCTATAAACTATTAGAGGCGAAACATTAAATTTGTTGCAAAAACTTTTCGCGACGAGAATAAGGCGACGTTCATGAAACAAAAAAAAAATTGTCGCAAAAATGTTTTTGCGACAATATTAACTTTTTTGCGATAAAATAATTGTGTCGCTAATAATCATATATCTTGTAGTGTCCCAAGCTTCGAAACAATATATACTATGTCTAAAATGAACTTCGAGAAGTACTCTAAATATATTCTCAAAGACAGAGTACATGTTGTCACCAAATTTTGAGTTCTAAATTTCCATGCAGCTAAATCTTGCTCCATGCCTCATTTCCCATGTTTTTTTTGCCTTCTTTCTTACTCCATAATGGTCATTTCTCATATCTCAAACTCATGATATCCTTGTCTTGTTTTTCTCATGGTCTATGAGTCTTAACTTGCTTCTTTCCTCATTTACCCTTTTCTTGATCTTTCAAAATCTTAAGTGATTCAACTTGCACCCTTTTCTTCCCTTGAACCTGAGATAAATCTCTAAAATACAAGTTAAACTCTTAGCTAGGGCCTTAGCATCAATTTAGGTCAAGTTGGGTGATTTGAGTGTCCTTTGGTGCACAAATCATATCGAATATGTGCCATTAGAGCACATATTTTGGCTTCAATAAGGTACCTTTCAAAATCAACCTAGAAACCAAAAACCAGAAAAAAAAAAAAAAAAGTTATTCCAATAATCACACTAGAAAATGCCCATTTGCAAACCCCAAAAATTCAAAACTCCAAACTCTCTTTAACTCCTTGTTTAGAGGTGGAAAATTTACAATGCCTAAGAAAACAATGTATGATTAGGGTTGATGATTGGAGTAAGAAGAAAGAGAAGATAGTAAGAAAAAAAACCAAGATGCTAAAACTGTTGACCACCTATAAGAGAGGGGAAATACTGAAAATTGCACTCCAAATAGGGCTAGGGGTTGATAAAAACGAAGATGAAGACTAAGGAAGGAAAAACTATTTGGGGATTTTTAGGTTTAGGGATTTTTTTATTTGAGAATTTACAAATCTACCCTTCATTAGCCAACCATGTGCACAACATGTGATATTTTTGTCTACTTAAACTAACATCGTCCAACGAAAAAGGTAGAATGTTGCAATTTAAGAAGTTTGGGGTGCAATATATTCGATTTTAAACCTAAAAGGGCAATATGCAAAACTCAGGATAGGTTGAGGGGGTAAAGTATATTAAACTCTTAATTATATTAAGTTGAATATGATATACAAGAGATTAGTCATTCTTATAACTCTAGCACTTTATCTCTCAACCTTTCAAGTTCTTTCTTTTAAAAAAACTTTTTAACCAGACAAGTTGTTTGATTCACTAGCCAAATAGAGGTTAGGTTCTATTAAGGAACACAAGGCGTTGTGTTAAGGACCTAAAGAATGAGTATAGGTATTGATTGGAATAAGAACCTAGCCAAGGAATGAGTGCATATGAATAAAATAAAATTGTGTACCTTTCTTTGAGATTGATAAGTCATATGTGGTTTTTATATCTATATACTTTGTAGGGAACTCTTTATGTGATTTTTTTTTACATTATATTTTGTGTCAAGTTGTGTGATTGATTATTCTTATATATAATATTATTCAACTATTATTTATCATTGATATATTCAACAATAAAATGAGAAATCATGATTTAAAACTAAAATTTGGGTTATCTCATTGGACTACCCATTCACCACCTTCTACATATTTTGGTAATCAAGACATGAAAGTTCATGTACGACATATTAACATAATGGAAAATTACCCGTAATTATCTCAACTTTGAAAATAGTGAGGTTGAAGTCTCACTCTATCCCTGTTATATGTTTATTTATATCAATACTTGACATAGTACTTTACACCACATTTCTCATTGTTTAAATTAAAATAATTAGTTATTCTCAATTATTCCATTCATATTTAATGTTTACATATTAAAATTAAAGTTTTATTTTATTGTATTCACTTTATTTCAAAATTAGGAAACATTATTCCCTAAAATACTTCAAATACGTCTAACATTGATTTTAGGAAGTGTTTCTAACCTTTCTAACACTTGAAAATTTTTATCTTTCAAGTATTAAAAATACTACAAACACTTCCTAGAATCACTATCAAACATACTCTTCTTATAATATTACATCTATATCATAAAATACTAAATTTACCCTCTCCTATTATTATCATTGATACCTTAAATTTAAAATAATTATATAAATGTGGTGTACCTCATTATTTCTTTAAGCAATTGAACATGTCCTATTTTACTAAGTGTTATATATAGATATATATTTAACAATTAATATTTTGCAAATTATTTAAGTACAAAAATGCATATGTTTATAATATAGTAAGACTTATACCTTGTTAAAATAGTGAAAAAAAATTAAATTAAATAATTTAAAATTTTCAATAAAAATTGCATTTTGACCATCTTTCATAAAAACTTATATCCTTTAGTGAAATTGTTTCATTTTTTTTTTTTAAATAACATTAGAATTAATTAAGAAGAATTAATATGCTTCCGATATTTTTTTTATATACCTTTTTATGAATGGATGAATCTTGTTATTTTAATTATTATGATATTTTTTTATTTCTATTAGTTTAGTATAGAATTATGTGAGTTAAAATTTTGAGTATTTTTTATATTATGAAATATTATATCTAGATTTTCAGTTTGTAAAATTTTAATTAATAAAATAAGATATGAAATATGTATCTTGATTATAAATTTATTCTTCTCATCCATTTTCTTTATTTATTTTTAATTCTTTATAATAATTTATTTTTTTGCAACTTAAAAAAAACATTAACAAATTAAAATTGTAGTTTGAAAGAGAAGAGAATTAGAAAAATACTTATAAAATACAACATAAAATAATATTAATATATTTATATTTAATATATACAAGATATTTTTTTATATATATTTAACAACATAATATAATATTTGTATTTATAAATTTGAAATCTTTTAATTGTGAATATCATCAATAAAGAAATATAATTACTTACTAAATAATAAAGTAGAAAATGAATGATTTCCAAATGATATTAAATGTGAAAGAGATTTTATATCTTTCAATAGTTAATATTATGATGTAATATAATTTTTGTTTCAAGTAAATATCAAATATTGAAAGAAAATATATTTTTTTATTTAAGTTTTTACTCATATAAACCAACCATATATAATCATGTGTACGATAATATTGGAGATAATTATATTAAGGATATCATGTCTTATTGAAAACAAATTTTTAGAATTTGCATATTAAAATGACATCCTATATGATATGCATAGCATATCCTATTCTATCCTATAAACAAAACATAATAAGAGAGTTTTTTTTTTTATTATTATATAATATCCAATAGTTTCACCTATAAATACGAGTGATGGTAGAGCCCATCTTGCTCTACTACAAACAAGGCCAACACCATACTCACAAATCAATACACAAATGGAGAAAGCTTCAACTAAGTTTGCTTTCTTGGTTGCTCTCTTAGTCATCACTTCATGTTGGTTTCTTTTCTCTTTCCTTATTAATATTTGGTTAGTTGTTTTACCTTACACTTGTGTAGAGTATGTGATGAACTTAAGCATATGGTGACAGGCTTTCCATTGGGAGGTGAAGCCAGGCATGTAGTCATATGGGATTGTAATGTTCCGAAGGACTGCAACAATCTTTGTCCAACTTGTCCTCCCTGTAAATGCATCAATAGCTTGTGTGACTGTGGGACTAAGAAGCCCACACTCGAAGCCATCATTAGATAGTAGGGAAACTAATATCTTCTGCATTATCATATTACTACATCACATGAGATGTTCAATCAATAATAAAAATAATAAAAGATGATGGCTACTTTTCCATTAGGTTATTCTTCTTTATTTCATATTTAGATTGTTAAGTATTATATGAGATACAATAAAAGATGAACTAACATATCATATCTTAAGAACAATAATAGGTTTGGGAAAACAAAAAGTAACTTATTCAATACTTTTTGTATCTCTTCAAAGTAAGATATAAAAATCTCACGTTGAAACATGAAGATATAATTTTTTTTATGGATAATAAATTCCTTTCTTTCAGTCATTTTCTTTAATTTTATTTGAAAAATCAAAATAGTGCTTAATTTGAGAGACATTTTTTATTTTTTAATATCAAATATTGGGATTCATTATTTGTTTTTAAATAAATACAAATTTTTTGGATGTATTTTTGTTTTTTCTTTATGTAACATATCCAATGGGCATAGTATGGTATATCTTAATATATTAAGTTGAGATCCCTTGCATATAATATATGGTAAGAAATAATATCTTAGTACATTTTAACTCAACAAAAATGATATCCAAGAAATATATATTTGACTTCATCTTAATATCTAATTTGATTACGAGACTAAGAAGCTCACACTCGAAGCCATCATGGGACAGCAGGGAAGCTAACTCAAGAGTTTCTTTGCATTATATATCATATTGATGAGCATATGAGATGTGCAATCAATAATAAAAATAAATAAAAGATGATGGCTACTTTTTCAATTTTGTTCTTCTTCTTTATTTAATAAAAAGGTTGACTCTATTATGCCTCGATCCCTATTATGACCATATGAGAATATTTGGATTCATAAACATTATATAAGATTGGACAAAAATGACATAACATATTTTATTACATATTTAACTAATAATTAGATAAAATAAGTTATCCCAAAACTTTTCGACTTTATTAATAAAAGATTTTGGAAAAGTAAAAGATAACTTATTAAAAACTTTTTATATACCCTTTGCATTGAGATATTATATTCTCAGTTTCTGTGCTTAATAAATTCATTTCTCATATACATTTTCTTCCAATTTTTATTTTTTTTTTTATTTCAATTACTTTCAAAACTTCAAATAATGCTTAATGTAAGAGAAAATCCATATTTTTAATTCCAAATATATATTTGGATGTATTATATTATCTATCTTTAAACAAATAGAAAATAATAGTGTCATACAATATATTTTTCATTATTTTTTTTTATTCATTCCACAATTCAATAATGATCATTATATAACATATCCAATGCTCATAATAAAGTATGTCTTAATTTATTAGCATGTCATTCTCCATTGTATAAAATATCCTAAGATATCATAATTCACGACATATATATATATTAGATCTTATCATGTTCAGTTAGTTGAAAGTGACCATATGTCATATTTGAATTAAACTTGATAATATGAATCAAGTAAAACTGTGTAACTTTCTTTCATTTTTAATGGATTATTTGCAATTGATTGCCATCTATGATATTTTACAACAACAAAGTTTTGGAAAATTTAGTAGGTGGTTTCTCTATGCTATACCTTATGTCAAATTGAGGATGCAACAATAAATTGAATTATCATGACTAAAAATTAAAATTTGGAGTTATGTCGCTTGGACTATTTATTCATCCCTTATTGGGTAGTTTTGTTAATAATCAAGACAAGAACTTTCAAGTGGTATTAGAGTAGGTATTTTTTTTAAAAAAAATTAAGTTGTTTCAATTCTGATAATTTTAATCAATAGAATAATAGAGAGTTGGTACTTCCATTAATTATCCACCATTATTTAATGGGAATTATAATAATGAGAGAAACAGAGGAAAAGGAATATGCCACACACAGCTTCTTATTAAAATAGCATATATAAATACAAAAGATTGTAACAGATTGGAAACGTATCCTTAAAGATAAGTGTACAGCAGTAACTTAAAATACAAATTCAAAAATTAAACAAACTAAAGTAGTTACAACAATTTATGAGAAGGAATCGGGAGACATCACTAATAGGAATAGCCACCCTCACTAGAAGGTCTAGATGAAATTTCTTATGCAAGGCGAGAGTGTTTGGAATACAAGCGGTTGCTCCAGTTTCTTTTTATGAGAATGAACAATTAACATGTGTTTGAAAGAATAAAAATGAATGAACATGAGACATTCTCTAAGTTCTATACTAAATTTAGTAGTATTGTAAATTCTTTCTTTAACTTGGAATAGAAATGATTCCTAGGTTAAAGGTAATTAGAAAAATATTGAGATATCTTTGTAAGAGATGAAAGTCTAAGGCAACTACCTTCAAGAAAAGTAAGAATGCAATGAGACTAGATGAGCTTGTAGGTTCCTTACAAACCTATGAGATGACACTTCTATCCTTAAGGAGACCTAAAGGGGCAACCTTAAAGGCCTCCTTGAAATATAAGAATAAGTCTAGTGATGAGATTGAGCTTATCATCACTTCATCTAAAATTTTGATGTTTGCTAAGAAATTTACAATTTATATGAAAATAAAAAACATAAGAAAACTCGAAAGAGGACTCAAGGAAAAGAATGAAAACTTCCTAAAAAAAACTAAAGATAAAGGCTCATCTAAATCTTGTTAAGATGAACGTTATAATTGTGGAAGGAAATGACATATCTTTGCATATTTTCTTACTCCTAAAAAGAATGAAAAGGCAATGCAAGTAACTCTAAGTGATTTCAAATCCAATGATGATGAATGCACATGTTCAACTGAGAGTTAGAATAATAATTTTGTTGTTTTTACCGTCTTATTACCCAATTCCTCTAAATCTGAATTCAAAAAACTTTGTTAACTCTAGATATGAGGAATAAAAGGAATTTGAATATCTTCAAGAAGCATATATAGCTTTATATCATGAAAGTTATAAAATGAAGTGTTGTAATATGAAAATTAAACTGATTTTAAATAAAAAGAATTCTCACATTGAACTTGCTGAAAAGTGTCTCAAATTGTATTTTAAGTCAATTTGGAAAGTTATTGATAGTTTCCTAAGAGAAGCCTATTATTATAGGAAATATCCTATTATGAGATATTATTTTTAGAAAAAGGTATCTTTGACAATTATACACTTAGTTTCCTATAAAGAAACTTCCTTTATAATTAGGAAAAAATAAAGGAAGAGATTTTGACCAAAATAGTAAGTCTCTTTTTGGGTATTAATTAAGCCTTTGGGATTTGAGAGCTTTAAGAGTTGTAATCTCCTTTAACAATAATGAAAGTTCTTCTTTGTATTTACTCGTGGATGTAAGCTTAAGGCTAAACCACATAAATCATTGTGTTTTATTTTCATTATTCTTATTATTTTCACCCTATTATTATTCTTTGTCATGATTTGCACAACAAATTCGTATCAAAGCTAAGGTTATTAGACCTAGAATGGCGACAAAGTTTGAGGTTGAGAAGTTTGATGGAAAAAACAATTTATGTATGTGGCGCGTTAAGATGTGTGCCTTATTGGTTCAACAGGGGTTGTCAAAAGCACTGAAAGATGGAGAAGCTCTACTAACAACGATGTTTGATGAAAAGAAGGATGAACTTATGGATAAAGCACATAGTCTTATTCTATTGTGCTTGGGTAATAAGGTGCTTCGTGAGATTGTAGAAGAGGATACGATTGCCAAGTTATGGTTGAAGTTAGAAAGTTTGTACAAGATGAAGTCTCTTACAAATCACTTGTATTTAAAGAAGTGATTGTATACTCTCCAGAGGAAAGAAGGAATGTCCATTAAAGACCACCTTGATGAGTTTAATAAAACTATCATGGATTTGAGGAATATTGATGTTAGAATTGATGAAAAAGACAAAGCCATAATTTTGATGTGTTCTCTACCGAATTCTTATGAGCACTTCGTAGATACTATGATGTATAGTAAAGATACTCTTTTTATAGAGGATGTTATAGCAGCCTTGAACTCAAGGGAATTGAAGAAGATGGTGTCCAAAAGTAGAGAAGATGACTCAGATGAAGGTTTGTGGCTAAAGGGAGAACATGAAAGAAAAATAATGGTAGAAAAGGTCGATCTAGATCAAAATCTAGGGGAAACAACAAATCTTTCAAGTGCAAGAAAGAATGACACTTCTTTAAGTTACTGTTACTAACTCAAGTAGTGATCGGATTCTTAATTCAGGGTGCTCCTATCATATGTTTCTTAATATGGGTAGGTTCAGTACCTACCAACATAGATGGTAAGAAGGTTCTCATGGGAAATGATGTAGCTTATAAGGTTTTTGGGATAGGCACAATTTGAATTTAAAATGTGTGATGGCATTGTGAGAACATTAACTGATTTAAGGCATGTTCCAAAATTGAAGAAAATTTTGATTTCTATAAGGACGCTTGACTCCAATGAATGCACATATAAAGCTGGAGGTGGAGTTTTGAGGATTTCAAATGAAAGAAAATTAATGGTGTTTATACATTGCAGAGTAGCACAGTTACAGGTGCACCTGTAGTTTCAACCTCAAAATCAATTATAGAGACTACTAGATTGTGGCATATGCGGCTTAGGCATATAAATGAGGTTTCCTTAATGGATAGAAAACAAAAGAACTGGATTTTTGTGAGCATTGTGTGTTCGAGAAACTATATAGGGTGAAATTCAATGTAGATGCTCATAGAACTAAATGTACTTTGGATTATATCCATTTGGATCTTTGAGGCCCTTCTCAGGTTGTATCACATGGTGGTGAAAGATATATGCTGACCTTTATTGATGATTACTCTAGAAAGGTCTAGGCATATATCTTGAAACATAAGAATGATGTCTTTGGGAAGTTCAAGCAATGGAAAGTGATTATCAAGAAGTAAATTGGAAAACAAATCAAGTGCTTGAGAACTAACAATGGCATAGAATTTTGTAGGAAAGAGTTCAATGAGTTTTGCAAGAATGAAAGAATTGTGAGGCACCACTGATTACTACCAAAAAGTGCTATTTTGTAGACCTAATTATAATGATTTTAAGCACCTTTGCGTAGTAATCATATTCATTTAACCCAATCGATTCATTAAGGTCCTTAGTAATTGGTTTTAACCATTTTGTGGCAAGTTTACATGTTTTTATCAGCTTATGAATCAATTCAAGCATGCCAAATGATGGAGAAGCTACTTGGACAAGTTAAAGGAAGGATTTTGGAAGTTTACAGGCTTGAATTTCAAGTGGAAACACGAGCACAAGCAAAGAGAAGCGAAGAGGAAAACAGAGTGAAGAAAACAGAGGACAGCAGCTACAGTCTTCTTTTGCACTTTTGGGGCACTTCCCGAAGTCCATTTTCTACATGCTATATACCATTTCAAATCTCAGGAAGTCAAGAATCCAACGCTTCAAACCGTGTACGATTTGGAGCTGAAATGAGGAAGATATGGCCTTCGGAAGACAACTGCATCAAACCTTGCGAAAATTTCGCAAGGTGAATTTCTCCTTGCGAAATTTCGCAACGGGATTTTCCTCATGGTGCGAAATTTTGCCATTTCGCACCATGAAGAAACCACCTTGCGAAATTTCGCAAGGAGGATTTAGGCACCTTGTGAAATGCCAAATTTTCGCAAGGTGGCTTTTCACCTTGCGAAATTTGGACCCTTCATCTTTCCCCTTGCCAAATTTCCTCTGTTTCTCCACGCACGCACCACCGACTTCCCAGATATTTTTAGCTTGATATTTTCTCATGTAAATTCCTTTTGTAACCTTGTATTCAGTCGACATAAGGCTTTATCTTGTAATTTTGCTATATAGAGAGGCGCACAACGCCTCCAAAAGGATATATGATTGGGGGATCGATCCTCTGTACATTAACTTAGAAATATATAAAGCTCTATTTTTCTCTCTTCTCCTATTCTTCCCCATTTCTATTTTCTTAGTAGCCAAATAGCCTCTGAGGACTTTTCCTCAGAGGATGATTGGCTAAAACTTTTAAGTTTCTCAAAGTATGGATGTTATGTGATGGCTTGGATGCAATCCCATGGAAATTTCTCGCACCTGGAAGGTAAGGTAGTCGTTTTTCATTAATGGTTCATTAATGCAAAGTTGTTTTTATTTCCTTTGTACAACTTCCAACGGCCAATACTTGATAAGCTTTTGGATTTCTATCCATTAGTTATCTCCTACGAGCTATTGGAATGTGAGGTTTTCAATTCCAAGTTTTGCATTAATCCGTTAGAACCAATTTCAATGGCCATTGAAAGGTGAGTTTATCACTTGGAATGACTTTGAGTTGCCAATATTTGGTAAGCTTTTGGCTTTAGACCATTAGTTATCTCTTACGAGCCATTCAAAGGAAGTCTAAGGTGAATAACCATTGATGAAATTCACTACCATCTGTTTTGCCATTTTAAAGGATTAAAACTTGATTTGCTAAATCCATACCGGTTCGGGAAGCAAGCATCACCATAGTTGCAACCCCAACGCGAGGAGCCTATCCTGAGATTTCCAATTTGCATAAGAGCCAGAGCATAGCTATCCTATCTTTGAGAAACTTGTTTTTACACCCTTTCATTTTAGTCTTTAATGTTAGCTTAAATTAGTTTAAATCTCTCTAAAACATTTTCATCTTCTTTTAAAGCTAACATCCATAAGAAAATCACCTATTTTCCTAATTTGAATATCACTTGTGTTTGCAAAAACCCTTCCCAGTGAACGATCCTAGAACCACTATGCTATAGTAGCTTGGCTACTTTAGTAATAGTATTTAAGGTATAAATTTTGTTGATACGCCTTTAAAGCTAAGCTACCATGAGTCGCATCAACCACATAGTTAGACATGCTGCACAATAAAATGTTATTGCAGAAGGAATGAATAGAACTCTTTTAGAGGAAGCACAATGCATGCTTTCGAATACAAGATTGTCAAAGGAAATTTTGGGTTGAAGCGATAAATTCAGCTTGTTATCTTGTGAATAGATCTCCTTCAATTCCTAATAAGAGTAGAACTCCTAAAGAGGTATGGTTTGGTTCCCCTTCTAATTATGCTAATTTAAGAATTTTTTATTATCCTACTTATGCTCATGTGAATGAAGGTAAGTTAGAACCAAGGGCAAGAAATTGTATATTCTTATGATATACTGATGGAGTGGAAGGGTACAAGTTATGGTGCCTAGATTCAAAATTCTCCAAATTTCTTATGATTAAGGATGTGACTTTTAATGAGTCTGCAATGTTAAGTCCTACAAAGGAGTAACTTCATACACAAAACGACTCTGATGTGAGAGAAAAGGTAGAGTTTGTACCTAAAGCTTCGAAAACCATAGAAAAAAATGATTTCAATAAAGCTAAAAGAGAAAGAAGTGCAACATCTTGATGATAAAGAAAATACACCATAAGAACAACAATATTGTTTGGCTAGAGATAGAACAAGGAGGCAGGTTAAACCACCATAAAGGTATGCTTATGTAGATTTGGTTGCTTATGCACTTAGTGTGGCAGAAAGCATTGAAAGGAAGGAACATCACACTTATCATGAAGCCATCACTAGTTGAGAGTCTTCACAATGGATTCTTTTTATGAATGATGAGATTGAATCTCTTCCAAAGAACCCAATTTGGCAACAAGTTGAGAAATCTAAAAATCAAAAGATTGTTGGTTGCAATTAGGTCTTTTAAAAAAAAGAAAGAATTCTAGGAATGGAGGATGCTAGGTTCAAAGCATGCATAGTGGTAAAGGGATACACATAAAAGGATGATGTGGACTTCAATGGAGTGTTTTCTCTAGTTGTGAAGCATAGCTCAATCATGGTGTTACTTGCTATGGTTGCTTTATTTGATTTAGAGCTAAAGTAACTTGATGTCAAGACTGCTTTTCTACATGGTGAGTTAGAAGAACAAATTTATATGCATCAACCTAAGGGACTCATTATTTCAGGAAAGGAATACCATGTTTGTTTATTGAAGAAATCTCTTTATGGCGAAGCAATCTCCAAGGCAATGGCCGGTATAAAAGATTTGATACTTTTATGATTGGTAATGGCTACCATAGTAGTGAGTAATGATAATTGTGTTTATCATAAAGACTTGTTTGATGGTTCTTTCATTTATTTATTGTTATATGTTGACGACATGTTAATTGCCCGTAAGAAAATGTTTGAGATCAATGGGTTGAAACTCAACTTCAAGGAGAGTTTGAAATGAAAGACCTTAGAGCTACGAAGAAAATATTAGGTATGGAGATTCATAGTGACCAAAAAGCAAGGAAATTGTACTTATCACATAAAAAGTACATTGAGAAAGTGTTAGAATGCTTTGGAATGCAAGGGTTAAAATCAGTATGTGCTTCATTAGCAACTCACTTCAAACTTTCTAGTGCTTTATCACCATAGACCAAAGAAGAAAATGAGTACATGTCACATGTTCCTTATGCTAGTGCAGTTGGGAGCATTATGTATGCCATGGTCTACACTAGGCCAGGCATTTCACATGTAGTTAGTGTGGTGAGTATATATATGGATTGCCCTAGAAAGATCCATTGGCAAGCAGTGAAAGGGATACTTCGATACTTGAGAGGAATATCACATGTTGGCTTAATATATGATAAAAGTATTGACATCTCTAGAGAAATTGTTGGTTATGTTGATTCTGATTATGCTGGAGATTTAGACAAAAGAAGATCTCTAACAAGGTATGTATTTACTTTATGTGGTAATGTTATTAGTTGGAAAACAAATTTAAAATCTACAATTGCTTTGTCAACCATTAAAGCAAAATACATAGCAACCACAAAAGCAATGAAAGAAACTGTTTGGCTTAAGGGTTTGGTTGGCGGTTTAGGCTTACAACAAGAGTTTACTATTGTGTATTGTGATAGCCAAAGTGTCATACATTTGACTAAAAATCAGATGTTCCATGAGAGAAGCAACATATTGATGTCAAAATGCATTTTATTAAGGATGTGATTGCACAGGGTGCTATTGTAGTGAAAAAAATCCTTACAATGGACAATCCTGCAAATATGATGACTAAGTCCGTTCCTACGGTTAAGTTCAAGTTTTGCTTGGACTTAATTGGTGTTAATAGTATTTGAAGGTCCCTATGGGGTGTGGAAGCCAAGCAACTTGGAAGAATTTTCAGTTTGTTTGAATCTTGGGAATTTGAGTCAAGGTGGAGATTGTTGGAAAATGTCTCAAATTGTGTTTTGAGTCAAATTGGAAAGTTATTGATAGTTTCCTAATACAAGTCAATTATTCTAGGAAATATCCTATTATGAGATCTTCTTTTTAAGAAAATGTATCTTTGACAATTATACACTTAGTTTCCTATATAGAAACTTCCTTTATAATTAGGAAAAAATATAGGAAGAGATTTTTTCCAAAATAGTAAGTTCCTTTTTAGGTATAAATTAGGGCTTTGGGATTTGAGAGCTTTAAGAGTTGTAATCTCCTTTAACAATAGTGAAGGTTCTTCTTCATCTTCACTTGTGGATGTAGGCTTAAGGCTGAACCACGTAAATCGTTGTATGTTTTGTACTCGTTTTTCTTATTCTTTTCTCCCTATTATTATTCTGTCATGATTTGCACAATAGAACCTTTAGAAATTGATAAAATAAATTCATATGAATCTTATTAAAACATCATGGACAATAGGATCAAGGAACTGATGATAGATAATGAAAATCAAGTAAAAAGAATTTTTTTTTTTTTTTTTTTTGAATTTGAAGCCATGTCTTGATTAAAAAAAAAAAAAATCCCTTTTTTGGAGTGAGATCAACTAAAAAGAATAAAAGATGCTAAAATGAAATATTTTGGTCAAGTTGATAGATTTTAATTAAAATGATTAAAAAAAAAAAAAAAAAAAAGCATATGAAGACAAGAGAGGTTTATGTTACATTAATAAGTCTAGACCTCCTATGAGTGGAATGATCAATTTTATTAAACTTAAAGTTCCTCTTGTAGGGAATCTACCTCCGTGCCAACTCCTAAATGGCATAAGTGATTTGAACATCTCACTAGTAAGTATTATAAAAGGTCTTTAAAAATATCAATCTCATGTTAAGATGGCAGTGAGTGAATCTAATTATCATGAAAATCACATTTTGATTAACAAGAAAAATAGTAATTCTTACACTAAACCTAAGAAAGGGAAGCGTCGTAGTAGCACAACTCCAAGAATTAAGCAAATTTAGGCTAAAAAAGATCATTTGATTGCACTTCAAGGTTCAAGCTTAGTAAGTTCCAAGTCCACTCCATATTCTCTTAGGATTTCATCTCCTAGGAAATCTTTGGGATATTTCTCTCCTACATAACATATATTATTGCATCATCACATTTTTAACCATGAATAATACTAATAAAAGATGGTTTTCATGTAAAAGATTCTTTATCCAAGTTATAAAAGAATAAAATTGATTTAGTTGCTTAAATGATTTTATATGCTTAAATGAAAATGTAATGCAATGAAATTAGCACAACAATAATTTTACAAAAAAAAAAAAAAAAAAATCCTAGAAAAATTAACTTGGAATACCACCTCTTTGAAGTATTCTCCTTTTTCTTGATTCCTTTTGCCTTGATATATGTTCTTAATTGACTCTTTAGAAATCTTCTTACCTAATCATACTTAGAATAAGAATCATTAGTTGCAAACCTTGTTTGTAATTAACAAAATCAAAATTAACCAAAACATGGTCAAACATCCATAACTATGGTAGTTTTTCACTAAAAGATTTTCTTCATACTATTTTAAACACTTTCAATTTTTCTTTTCCTAAATTCTATTTAGAAGAGAATCATGTTCACAAGTACCACAAAAATTCTTTCTTAATTCTGTAAAACTTTTTTTTTTTTTTGAAATATTTGTTTTTTTTTTCTTTTTTTTTTCTTTTTAACTTTTTAAAAAGATTTTTGTACTTTTATTGCTCCTTTTTTCTTCTCTTAGATTTTTTTTTTTGGGAATTAAAATCCAAAAAGAATAACTTCTCTTTATTGGAAATTAAAAAAAATCATTATTTTACAATTTTTCTAGATTGGAAAAACCACTATTTTCAATCATTTATAATAAAATTATATTTTAATAATATTTTTCATGTATATATATTCTATTTCAGGGAGGAGGGACGACATGTGCATTGTGACCGGTGGATATTAGAAATATATATATATATATATATATATATATATATATATATATATATATATATGAACACATGTTAGTGGGTGAATCTTTCCTACGAAATTCCAATTTATTTTCATTTCCTATCTAAAATGAGCATTAGTAGTAGAATTAAACTACCTAAGTTATAGCCTTTGGTAAAAAGCTTATTTCCCACCATTCACATTTCTAGGTAATTAATTAAAGACTACGTAACTGTAAATGCATGACCACTTGTGTGATTGTGTGGCTTAGAAGCTCACGGCCCAAGTCACCACGAGAAGTTCCTCTGGATTATTAGCTTGCTAGGGCACATGAGATCTTGTGCAGTCAATAATAAAGATGTTGATGATTAATAAAAGCTGATGACTGCTTTTCAATTGTTTCAATTTATTTGGATTGCTAAATATTGTATTGGGTAGAATAAGTTATCACAAAATTTATCGTAATTATTAATAATATGTTTGGAAAAGGTGACGGATAACTTATTTAATATTTTTTATATCTCCTTTACATGAGATATAATCATCTCATACAGAGATTTTGGATTTTTTTTTTCTCTTCATCCATTTTGTTCTACTTTTTATTTTATTTTATATTTATTACTTTGAAAACTCCAAATAATGCTTAATGTGAAAGAGAGTTTATATTTTTTTAATACCAAATATTTTGATGCATTGTATATTTTTTTAGAAATACAAAATATTGGGATGCATCCACCCAAAATCAAAGATCATATATAATCTGACATCCAATGCTTGTGATGGATGTGAGGGAGGGCAGAGCCACCTTAGGCTTGGGGCAATGCCCCCTCAAATTTTAAAAATAAAAATTTTGTTTTGTTTATTTAAGAATTTTAGAAAGTTAAAAACACAAAAATATAGGTTTGCCCCTTCTAAAAATCTAATTTTGTATGTGAAAAAAATTAGATAAGTACAAATACTTGAATAGATTTTATAAAATATTGATTTGTTTTTATTTTAAATTTTATTAAATTAAATTTATTTAAATCCTAATATATATAAAATAAATTTTTATAATTTTGCATTTGATATTTTATGAAATCTTTTTTTGATTGTGGACTATGTTTTGTTTGATTTTCAAAATTTTAAAATGCTTAGACTTTTAGGTTTAATTAAGTAATTGCTAATTTAAGAATAACTACTATTTGAATATTATATTATTTCATTTTTGATAGAATTTAATTTTATTTAAATATTTTATATTTTATCAAATATTTTTTATTGGTAGGTTATTTTTTGTTTGATTTAAATATTTTTGTAAATGTTTAGATTTTTAGGTTTAATCAAGAATTTATTAATTTATTGTGGATTATAGTTGCATAGTAAATAACTTTTAAATAAAAATTTTATCACCATCAAGTGATTTATATTTAATTATTTAAAAATATATAAAAAATTATTAATGAAATTATTATATTTTTCTAAAAGTTATTAAATGTATTTTGGTTAGATTTCTCACTATTTTTTTATTTTTTAAAATATTATTTGAATTTTTTAATAAACTTTCAATGACTCTTTTACTAGTGTTTTTAGTTTTTTTTTTCATTTAATTAATTATATTATAAATTATTCTTTTTTTTATAGTTAATATCAATAATTACTTATTTTATTAAATAATAGCGATGCTACCATTTCTAAAATATGAAAATTGATTTATATTTATTATAATCAACAAATTTTCTATTTTACCCTTTTAGAAAAATTTCTAGCTCCGCCACTTTTGTATTAGTGAAATTCAAGTGAGTTGAAGGTCCATCTCTTTTTAAAATTGGGTATGCAATTAAGAAATTTGAATATGGGAACTAGGAATTGATTCAGAGTCCTCTTGAATACTAATTAAAATATTTACAAATAAGGTCAGTTTAAAATACCAACATTATTAAAAATTGATTTGAGAAGAAGTTATAAGAAGATTTCAGATGAATTCCTTCAGTTTCCGAATGAGGTCCATTCGAAATACCATAATTAAGATCACCTCTTGTTATGCTACCTATCCCAAAACCCTTGTATAATCCAAAAAAATAGCATTTTAATTTTCTTAGATTATGTTTGGTTCTAAAAAAAAATTAAAGAGGAAATAGATAAAATAGAAGGCAAGAAAAAGTTTTATTACTTTTCTTATGTAAAGATAAAATTATTTGAAAATACAAAAGCTCTAATAAAAATTAAATTATATTAAAAATATAAAAAAATTTATAATTAATTTTAATTATATTTAATTTTTAATAATAAAATTATATATGAGAAATATTTTTTTTAATATTTTTTCTTTTCTTAATACTTTCTTAGAACGTAAACCCGGGAACCTGTTCTTTGAGTTGCTCTCAAAGAAGCCCCTAGAAATAATTGATAATCTATTCCAAAGGATGAGCAAGTATGCTTTGTTGGAAGATGACCTATTAGTGGCATCACAATAGCTCATAACCACAACATGTCCAACGCACTCCTCTTGTGACATTAGTAACAAATGCTCCAATATGGGGATTGACCTAGGAGGGGAAAAATCACAAGGTCGTGAAAAGATGACAAAATCACCATCAAATTAGACCCTCATGAATCTAACATACACATAATTGTTGTCTGCAATCACAGCAATGCCCGAATTCAAATGGTCTTAAGCAATTAGAACTGACCCAACACAAAGGAATCAGGATAGACATTGTGAGTATTGTTAGGACATTGAGTCTTATTTATATGTTGGCTATTTTGTTCCAATTTATGTTTGGCCATAGAAGTCTTTTTTTATATTGACTTGTTCTCCATTGAAAATCAATGGTTGTTATTTGTTCAACCAAGAAGCATAGTTGTGAAAGATATGCCTAGGCTCGGGGCGGTGCGATGCCACCCTTCAGCGCCTCGTCTAAAGGTAGGCGACGCCCCATCATGAAGGCGACGCTTAGGCACAACGCAGTCGCCTGACTCACCTCCGGCCAAGTACGCCCTCCGACCCCTCCTTTTTCTCCTTCTTCTTCTTCAATCCATCGGGTTGCAGAGGGTTAGGGCTGAGCCCTAATTTTTTTATTTTTTTTTTAAATTTTGTGGGTAAAAAACAAGGTCGTTTTGACTCTTTTTAATTTTAAAAGGAATAGGCCAAAACGATGTCGTTTTGGAGTTTGTTCCTTAAAAAAATAAAATTTTAAAAAATTAAAAAAAAAAAAAAAAAAAAAAAGCCAAAACGACGCAGTTTTTGCCCTGTTTTCCTTTCCAACCCCTTTTTTTGGTATTTTTCAACCCAACACCACTCCCAATTGTGCCCTAACCTCAGTCGTGCAGTGGAGAAGTGAAGAAGAAGAAAAAGAAGAGGAAAAATAGGGGGAAAATAGGAGAAAAATAGAGGAAAAATAGTCACGTACCTACCAGGACCTCGGTATTTTTCTTTTTTCTTCACTTTTCTGCATTTTTTCCATTCTTATCTCATAACTCTGATTGGCAATTTTTTTTAACATATAAATATTTTATTTTGACATGAAAATTTTACTAAATAAAAATAAATAAACAAAAAACACTCATGCATATTTTTTGTTAATGTGATATGCAGTTTTTTTTTTTTCAATTTTTTTCTTAATTTAATTATAATTATTTTATTGTAGTATAGATAATTTGTTTGCAAGATGGATAATGAGAGTGAAACTCAAGTGGACTCTAGTGCAAGTGGAAGAAGAGATCCCGGATGAAAATATTCTCATTTGATTAATGAAAAAGATTTGCACAACATCATATGCATTTTTGTGATAAAATAACCAAATGAGGCATATATAAACACAAACAACATCTTGTTGGTGGATATAAAAATGTTAAAAAGTATAGAAAATGTTCAGAACATGTTAGAGAAGAAATGGAAGAATATATGAGTTCCAAGAAAAATCAAAAAGAGCAAATGAATATGGGGAGCGAAGATGTTAATGAAGATTTGTTTGGTTTGGAATATGAAGATTTTGGTGAGGCGATTAATAATAGAATGAATGTCACCAACATTTCTAGTGGAGGTAGTAACCGAGGAGGAAGTGGTGGTAGGATGTTTTCTTCAAAAAAAACCAAGACAAAAAGGTCTTATGGATCATTTTTTCACTCCTAATGCAGAGATAGTTATTCAAAATCGAAGGAGTGGGAAGATGAATCAAACTACCATCAATGATGCCTACAAAAAGGAAGCAAGAGAAAGAGCATATATGCTTATCACAAGGTGGATGTATGAGGCTGCTATTCCATTTAATGCAGTCACATATCCGAGTTTCCAACCAATGATTGAGGCTATTAACCAATATGGTGTGGGTATGAAGGGACTAACTTTTCATGAGGTAAGAGTTACTAACCTTAAGAAAGAATTGGCTCTCACAAAAGATTTGATGAAAGATCATATGGTGGAATGGGGAAAAAATGGATGTTCAATTATGTCGGATGGATGGACCAATAGGAAAGAGAGAACTTTGGTGAACTTTTTGGTTAATTATTCAAATGGAACCATGTTCATGCAATCCATTGATGCTTCTTCAATGATTAAGACAGGAGGAAAAATGTTTGAGTTACTTGACAAATGGGTAGAGCAAGTTGGTGAGGAGAATCTTATTCAAGTTATAACAGATAATCACTCAAGTTATGTGATGGCAGGTAATAAATACTATTTCTTGAATTTTTATTTACTTTTAAAATTTGAATTATTTATCTTGAGAACTTATGTAAATTTATTATCTACAATGTCACATAGGGAGGTTGTTAGAATTAAAGTGTCCGCATTTATATTGGACACCATGTAGTGCACATTGTCTTGACTTGATGTTGGAAGATATTGGAAAGCTACCAAACATCAAGAGGACATTGGAGAGGGCTATAGCACTAAATGGGAATATTTATAATCGCTCAGGACTACTCAACATGATGAGGCGGTTTACTGGACAAAGGGAATTGCTTAGGCCTGCTAAGACTCGGTCTGCAACCGCTTTCATCACATTATCGCAATTGCATGAACAAAACAACAACTTGAGGAAGATGTTTACAAGCTCAAATTGGTCAGATAGTAAATGGGTAAAAGAGCAGAAGGGGAAAACTATAGTCAACATAGTTCTAATGCCTTCATTTTGGAACACTATTGTGTTTTGCTTAAAGGTTTCGGGTCCCCTAGTTCGTGTGCTTCGTTTGGTTGATGGTGAAAAAAAAGCTCCTATGGGATACATCTATGAGGCCATGAATAGAGCTAAGGATACAATTATGAGAAGTTTTAATGGAAATGAAGAGAAGTACAAAGAAATCTTCAACATCATTGATAAGAGGTGGGAAATTCAGCTTCATCGGCCTTTGCATGCAGCAAGGTACTTTTTGAACCCGAAATTCTTTTATGATAAACCATAAATAAAGCATGATGTAGAGATTATGAGTGATTTGTATAAATGCATCTTAAGGCTAACAAGAGACCCTACTAAGCAAGAAAAAGTTGTAGTCGGAGTGAGTTTGTACACAAATGCCTAAGGACTATTCAGGAATGAGTTAGATATTAGGACAAGGAAGACTAGAACACCAGGTTAGTTATTTAGTTTTGTTTATTTAAATGATTAGATTGTATTTTTGCTAAAATAGGTGAATTGTTTCACTAAATTGTTAATATCTATACTACAGTTGAATGGTGAACTACATATGGAGCTTTAGCTCCAAATTTGCAAAGGTTTGCAATGGAAGTCCTCAACTTAACATGCAATGCATCAGGTTGTGAATGGAATTGGAGCATCTTTGAAAATGTAAGTGACCAAAATAATTACAACTAATAGTCTAATAGAGTTTTGAATGTAACTTAAAAGTTAAAACTTTAAAATATATTTATGAGCTTATGATTTTTTGTAGATTCATAGCAAGAGGAAAAATAGGTTAGATCATCAATGCTTGAATGATTTGGTATACATTAAGTATAATCGAGCCTTGAAGAGAAGATACAATGAACGTAACACCATTGACCCAATTTCTTTGAAAGATATAGATGATAGCAATGAATGGTTGATAGGAAGAATGGAAGATGAGGATTCTCATGGAGGTGCACAAGATGATTTTGTATTTGATGATGATAATTTGACATGGGGTGATGTTGCTAAAGCTACTGGAGCTGAGGAGGCCAGGTTTAATACTAGAGCTAGAGCAAGCTCAAGCATAATACCACCAACGAGGGGGATAGCTTCAAGTTCTAGAACTTTGCCTTCTCATTCACTAATAGATGATGATGAAGATGAAGACATGGTTGATTTATCAAATGAAAAAGATGGGGAAGGCTACAAATGTGGTGATGGAAATGATGATGATGATGATTTTGTTGATTTAGAGGAGGAGTGATGATTGCTTGTTGTGGACAAATTTGTTATTTAAGTGTTTTTTAATGATGTTTTTGAATTGTGGACAAATTTCATGTTTTGGACCTTTTGGTTTGGAAACTTTGGATTTGGATATGTATTAGGCTATTAGCAATATGGATTTGGATTTGTTTTTATGCTTGGAGTTCTTATTTTTATGTTTTTTGTTGATTAAATTGAAGTTTTGGATGATATTTGATGATTTATGTGTTTTAGACAAATAAATGATTGTTAAATTTGATTATATTATATAAAAATATATATGTAAATTAGGGTGTACCTTACTTCACTAAAGCCCTTGCCTTAGGTGCGCCTTGCACCTCAGGCTCTAGGACTACTTTGCGCCTTAGTGCGCTTTGAGCCTTTTAAAACTATGCCAAGAAGTTACAGGTACGCTTGAAAAATGTTTGATTTGTGGAATTTAAGACTTATTTGAGGCATAAAAGGTTCAGTATCATTTTTGGACTTAAAATGTTTTAAAATAATTTTTCAAAAGAAGCAAGGATTGCTCAAGCGATTAAGCTCGCTTAAGCGGTCAGCCAGCTTAAGTGGTAAGGACTGCTCAAGTGGAGCGCTTAAGCGGTCTAAGTCCATTCAAGTGGTCATATTAGTCCTGTCGAGTTTAGAAACATATTTTGAATGAATTTCAATCAAACTCTAATTTGGAAACTTAAGATATCAAAATCCTTATGGCTTTTTCCTATAAATACCTTTCTTGTAACCCTTTGAGGATAAGAGATTGTGGAGTTGTTGGGAAGATTGAAAATATATCGTTTGAGAAGCCTCTAATTCTTTAGAAAGAGAGACTCCTTGAGAGAAAGCCTAATTACCCTACCATTATCGATCTCTCATTCAAGGATTCAATTTTTTAACTTGTTGGTTGAAACCTTAATCCATTCAAAGGGATCAATCGAAGGATCTACTAGGGAGCAACAGGAAGTTGTTGCATCATGGATAGGGATTAAGTTGTAGGTACTAGAGAGTAAGTCTTTAGGGTAAAGCGACTAGGTAAATCTTATAACTTGATTTCTAATAATGGATTTAGATTGGTAGGTCTTAGACCTCATTATTTTTTATCTCCCCAAGTTTGTGGGGGTTTTCCACATAAAAATATTATACCTCATTATCTCTATCTTTTATATTTGATATTCTATTTGAATTGCCTAGAATAGGTCAAAGTGATTAATCCTGTTATAGTTTGGGACTTTCTTAAAAAAGTCCATATCTATTTATTCCTACTTATATTCTGGTTGATAACATTGATCATCTTAAATTGATTGGTTAATTGATTATTGAGATTGTTGGTTATCTTGATGTTTGTGGTTACGTATAACCAATTATTGATTTGTTGGGAATTATTGTTGAGTTTGTTAGGTTGGTTATTTTGATGGTTATTGTTATCCCTAACATATCTCAACATATATTTCAGATATTAATAATTATTTATCTTTATCCCTAACCAAATGTAGGGTATCCAAAAAGTTAAAAATTGTATTTTTATATCTATTTAGGTATAACCATTTATTTATTTGGGACATCCCTTATATCTATTGGATTAAGAAAAGTTTGTTATAATTTATAAATATTGTTTTAAAGTTTTTAAATCACCCATTCCCCCTCTCCCTTCCGGGTGTTCCATATTGGATTTTCGGCTATTATTCAAGTGCTATTCAGAGTAATACCCATTTTTCAAGTATCATAAGGAGCATAAACACACCATTGAGGAGTGTTGGCACTTGAAGTACTTGGTGGAAAAAATTATTCAAGCAGGAATTTTGAAGCAATATGTTGCACACATAGTAGCACCAGCCATAGGAAACACTTAGGCCTCAAGGTCCAAACAATCCGGACAACAAATTTCAGCTTTGAATCTTTCATCCCCAACCATTTTAGTAATCCAAGGATGGTTGTCTGATCGACAGTGGGAATCCAAGCATAAAAGACGGGCAATAATACAGGCTACAACCAGAATGGAGCAAGTAAGTACGATGAGTATAGGACACTACTCCTTTGAGCCTAGGAGTGAGGAATAGATAGATGGGGTCTTAACGTTCTCCCTGGCAGACTTAAAACAAGTGGCTACCCCATCTAAGGGTGCCTTGGTACTGGAACTTTTAGTGTTCAAATTCGAAGTATGTTGAATTCAGATAAACCTAGGCAGTTCCATAGATTTGCTACATGTGTCTACATTCAAACAAATGGGGTTTGCTTTGTCTTCTCTCAAAAGCCTGAGCAAGCTATAGATTTGCGACATTCAAACTAGGCTTCTGGGCTTCGAATAATGAAACCAAATACGAAGTGCTCATAATTGAGCTAGAGTTAGTTGTAGCCCTCTTCGTAGAATGGCTAATCATAAACAATAACTCATAGCTCATTGTGAATCAAGTGTAGAAGGAATACAAGGCAAGGGATGAGCAGATGACGCACTACCTCAAAATGGTAAAGCGGGTACATGCCAAAATCAAGGAGTGGTGCATCATTTGAGTGCCCAAAGAAGATAACTCTTGGGTAGACACATTGGTTAGAATCGCAGTAGCAATACGCATTCTCTAAACAATATTTCTCCATATGTATTACTAGGCCAACTGATGACAGATGGATTAATTCCTACTTATAACACTTGGTTGCCTTCACTTATAAATAAATACAAGGTTGATGGAAGACCCCATCTTGCTCTAGCTCCCGCAAACAAAGCCATAACACTATTTATATTAAAGCTTCAACAAAGTTTGTTTTCTTAGTTTCTCTCTTCACATGTTGGTTTTGCAATATTGGGAGGTGAAGCAAGGAATGTAATCACTGCGTTGTAGTGTTCCTGACGGCTGCAGATTTCTTTGTCCGGCTCAACACTCCTGTCAATGCTTCATCCACTTGTGTGACTGTAAGGCCGAATCCATCATTGGACAGTAGGGAAACTAACACAAAGGAGTTCCTCCTCCTAGAGCATATGAGATGTGCAATCATAATAAAAATATTGAAGATTAATAAAAATGATGGCTACTTTTCTGTAATTGTCCACATTGAGTTGAATCAACCTTCACAGATTTAAAATATATGTAGATGATTAAAATAAGTTCATGCATAAATATTATCAGAAACTTTTTTCGTTATCTTATATGAGATATTAAAACCAGCCCCCTCCCCCAGTGTACTCTTAATTACATCAAGATCAAGGATTCGTTGACATCATTTTGTAGTAACTTGCTTCCTTTTATGTAAATATTGTTGTCTTTGTAACCAAAGAGACCTCATGAATTTAAAACATATTTGTAGTTAAAAGAAGTCTATATATATATAGTATCATGACATCCTAATAATAGAAAATTTTTTTAATACTATATTTGAATGGACTTCTCTAAGCGATGTGAACATGTTTTAAATTCATTAGAACCCATTGGATGTAAAATATATAATATCTACATGAGATGAAGTGGGTCGTTATAGTATCAAAGTCTATTTTTGACCTTAAATTGTAGACTTATGTTTATTCAATCTCGTGAAGGGTACTTGTTTATTTGAATATGCAATCCTATGCAAAAGTATCATAGTTGATATCCAACCCTAAGAGTTTGTTTAGTTTCACAAAGGATGTTTGTATGTTTGGTTCCATTTGCTTAGTCTTACAAGGCGTGTTTATATTTGGTCTCATAAGTTTGTGGGACATGACAAGGATATCATGTTTACATGAGAGTAATTATGATATCCTACATATGTATGGGAGAAACTTCTTGACACTATATATGTATATATTTTTCTTTACTATGTAGAAGCCATTAAAGTCATGAGGACTCATTACGCCTAAAGTGAAGAATATCTACATAAGAGGAGGGAATAAATCATTACAAATTATGAACCATGATGTGGGACTTTGTGTGTTCTTCCCTCAAGGTTATGTTATGTTGTGTCATATTTGAATTAAATCTTAAAAGAAATGGATCCAACATTTTAAGAAATTCGAATGGGAACAAAGAATGGCTTGAATATTAAAAGAAAAATCTGATATCATCATTAAGAAGATTTCATACCAAATAAGGTCCTTCCAAAATACCATATATAATTAAGATCTCCTCTTATTCTTATTTTTATAATTCATTTCCTCCACTTTTAATTTTTTTAGAATAAAATCTCTGATTTTATTCTTTTTATGCCCCATATGTAACTTGGATGCCTCTTATTAAGGTATGATTGGAAGATAATATTTTAATTCCTTTAAGCTCTATTTGGTTTCTAAAATATTTGAGAATCAAAATAGAGTGGAAAATGAAGGGAAGAAAAAAGCAAAAGAAGATTTTCTTTCCTTAACACGAAACATAACATTAAGTGAGTACTAAGCATATTCACATAATATGTTTAATTTGTTTAAGATATTTTTTATTTGTAGAAAATTTGAAAGAAAATATGAGGGAAAGAAAATAGAAAACAAAAAGTGAAGGAAAATAAAAAACAAAATTAAAATCAATAAATTATTTTTATATACTTCTTTAAATTCATTTAACTTGTTTTTCTCTCTATATATATAAATTAAATAATTTAAAATTACATAAATTTTAAACTAATTATAATTATATTTTATTTCGTGTATTATCGAAATATGATAAGACCATTTTTTGTATTATCAAAATATGATAAGACCATTTGTTTTTCTTTCTTTAATACTTTCCGATAATACACATAGTCTTATATTCACATAAAAAGAAAGTGAATGTCAAGTAGATTCCTACTCATAACACATTGTTGTCTTTCACCAATAAATAAATATACAAGCTAGCCTTAACACTATATTCACAAATCAATATACAAAAAATATGGAGAAAGCTTCAACTAAGTTTGTTTTCTTGGTTGCTCTCTTGGTCATTGCTTCATGTTTGTTTCTTTTCTCTTTCCTAAATTAATATTTGGTTGGTTGTTTGACCTTACACTTGTGTATAGAGTATGTGATGAACTTAAGCATATGGTGACAGGTTTTCCAATGGGAGGTGAAGACAGGAATGTAGTCATATGGCATTGTAATACTCCAAAGGACTGCAATAATCTTTGTCCAACTTAAGCATATGGTGACAGGTTTTCCAATGGAAGTGAATGAGCTTATAGGTTCCCTACAAACCAATGAGCAGATGACTCTTCCATCCAAAAAGAGACCTAAATGGGTAACCTTAAAGGCCTCCTCAAAATAAAAGAATAAGTTTAATGATGAGAGTGAGCTTATCATCACTTAATATAAAATTTTTATGTATGCTACAAGTGAAAAGTAAGAAAATTTGAAAGAGGACTCAAGGAAAAGTAAGAAAACTTCCTCAAAGAAACATAAAGATAGAGGCTTATTTAAATCTTTGCATACAAGTGAAAAGGCAATGCAAATGACTTAGAGTGATTTCAAATCTAATGATAATGAATGCACAAGTTCAACTGAGAGTTAGAATAGTAATTTTGTTGTTTTTATAGCCTTATTACCCAAATCCTCAAAATCTCAATATAAAAAACTTTGTTAACTCTAGTTATGAGGAAGAAGAGAAAATTGAAGATATTTAAGAAGCATATATTGCTTTATATCATGAAAGTAATAAAAACAAGAAGTGTCATAATATGAAAATTAAAATGATTTTCAATAAAAAGAATTCTCATTTTGAAACTTTAGAAATTGATAAAATTGTGCTAAATGATAAAATAAATTCATAAGAATCTCCTTAAAATGACATGGATGGTAGGATGAAGGAACTAATGATAGATAATGAAAATCAAGTAAAAAGAATGAATTTTCTTGACTCTGAACCCCATAATGTCTTCATAAAGGAATCTTTTTTTGTGAGTAAGATAGACTAAAAAAGAATATAAGGAGCTAAGATGAAATATTTCAACCAAGTTAATAGATTTTAATCAAAATGATTCAAAAAAAAGGAAAGCATATCAAGACAAGAAAGGTTTATGCTACATTAATAAGTCCAAAACTCCTATGAGTGGAAAGATTCATTTTGTTAAACCTAAAGTTCCTCTTCTAGGGAATCTACCTCCACTCAAGCCCCTAAATATATAGTGTATAAGTGATATGGACATCTCATTAGAAGTGTTATAGAGGCTCTTTAAAAATATTCTTATACTAAACCTAAGAAAGGTAAGCGTCCTAGTAGCTGACCACCAAAAACTGAGCAAATTTAGGTTAGAAAATATTATTTGATTGCACTTCAAGGTTTAAGCCTAGTAAGTTCCAAGTCCACTCCTTCAAATTCTCTTAGGATTTCATCTCCTAGGGAATCTTTGAATTGGGAGATTCCTCTTCTACATAGCATATTCTATTCCATAATCACATTTTTAACCATGAATAATACTAATCAAAGATGGTTTTCATTTAAAAGATTCTTCATCCAATTTATAAAAGAATAAAATTGATTTGGGTACTTAAATGATTTTAGGTGCTTAAATAAAAATATAATGCAATGAAGTTAATACACCAACAATCTTACAAAAAAATCTTAGAAAAATTAACTTAGAATACCACCTTTTTGAAGTCTTCTCTTTTTTCTTGATTCCTTTTGTCTTGATATATGTTCTTAATTGACTCTTTGGAATCTTCTTACCTAATCAAACAAAATAAAAATCATTAGTTTCAAATCTTGTTTTATAATCATCAAAACATAAATTAACCAAATCATGGTTTAACATCCATAACTATGGTAGTTTTTCACTTAAAAGATTGTCTTCACAATATTTTAAACTCCTTTAATTTTTTTTTCTTTCTAAATTCTATTTAAAAGAGAATCATGTTCACAAGCACCGAAAAAAGAATTTTCACTTAATTTGTAAAACTTTTTTTTTTAAATATTTATTTATTTATTTATTCATTTAATTTTCTTTCTTTTCATTTTTTTTTTCACTTTTTTAAAAGGTTTTTCTACTTTTATTGCTTCCTTCTTCTTTTTTTTTTCTCTTAGAATTTTTGTTGGGAATTAGAATCCAAAAACAAATAACTTGTATTCATTTGGAATTAAGAAATTATTACTTCATAATTTTTCTAGATTACAAAATCCAATATTTGTAATCATTTATAATAAATTTATACTTTAATAATATTATTCTTGTATGTATAATCTATTGGACACAAGAGACATATGTGCATTTTAGCCGCTGAATATTAGAAATATAATATATGTTTGAACACATGTTAGTAGGTGAATCTTTCCAACCAAATTCCCATTTTATTTCATTTCCTATCTAAAATAAGAATTAATAGTAGAATTAAACTACCTAATTTATGATCTTTGGTAAAAGTTTATTTCCTACCATTCATGTTTCTAGGTGATTAAAATTTAACTAAAATAAATGCTTCTACAAATCTCCTTGTCTATCATCAGTTTTTTTTTTTTTTTTTTTTTTCTCCTTCGACAAATATTTCCTCGTAAACCCATCATTGATTTTCCTCTCAAATCTCCTCTGATTTCATCCTTTTGCATATTTCTTTGAATAATCAGATCTCCTCCACTTTTAGCCTTCTTGTGATAAAATCTCGTCTGATTTCAATATTCTACGCTTCCATATATATATATACATATAAGTTGCCAAAATATATCTCAAAGCTTGAATAATCCAAAAGGATACCATCATATTAACTCCCATATTGTATTTAATTAATTTGTCTAGATTAAAATTAAAAGAAAATCGATGACAAGTAGATTCCTATTTATAATATTTTATTGTCTTCACCTATAAATGTGTATGTAAGTGTGATGAAAGAGCCCTTCTTGCTTTCCTCCAGACAAAGCCATAACACCATACGCACATTATCCATAGATATGGAGAAAGCTTCAACCAAGTTTGTTTTCTTGGTTTCTCTCTTGGTCATCGCTTCATGTTAGTTTCTTTCCTTTCCCTATATTAATATTTGGTTAATTGTTTTACCTTACGTTTTGGTATAGAGTATGTGATGAAGTTAAGCATATGGTGGCAGGTTTTCCAATGGGAGGTGAAGCAAAGAGAGTACTCTCATGGATTTGTACTGCTCCAGACGATTGCAAATATAGTTGTCCAATTTGCAACCCCTGTAACTGCATCAATCACACTTGTCACTGTGGGGCTAAGAAGCTCACACTTGAAGCCATCATTGGACAACAAGGAAACTAACTCAAGTGTTTCTCTGCATTGTGTATCTCATTTATGAGCATATGAGATGTGAAATCAATAATCAAAATAAATAAAAGATGATGGCTAGTTTTTCAATTTTGTTCTTCTTCTTTATTTAATAAAAAAAAGTTGAAACTGTTATGCCTCAATCCCTATTAGGTATAACCATGTGGGAATATTTCGATTCATAAATAAGATTGGATAAAAATAACATAAAATGCTTTATCCCATATTTAACTAATAATTAGAGGAAAAAAAAAGTTATCCCAAAACTTTTTGGCTTTATTAATAATAGGTTTTGGAAAAGTGAAGGATAACTTATTCAAAACTTTTTATATACCCTTTGCATTTAGATATTATATTCTCATTTCCCATGCACAATAAATTCATTTCTTGTATCCATTTTTTTTTCCAATTTTTTTTTTTTTTTTTCAATTGCTTTCAAAACTTCAAATAATGCTTAAAGTGAGAGATTCCATGTTTTTAATTCCAGATATTTAGATGCATTATATTATATGTTTTAAAGAAATACAAAATAATAATGTAATACAATATATTTTTCATTTTACTTTTTATTCATTCCACAACTCAATGATGATCATAATATAACATATCCAATGCTCAAAATATAATATATCTTAATTTATTGGAATGTCATTCTCGATTATATAAAATATATATATATAGATATGTAGATATCAAACGTATATTTGATCATATTCTGTTCAATTAGTTGAAAGTGACCTTATGACATATTTGAATTAAACTTGATAATCTAAATTAGGTAAAATTGTGTGACCTTCTTTCATTTCTATGGATTATTTGAAATTGATTGCCATTTATGGTATTTTACAACAAGAAGTTTCTAGAAAATTTAGTATTTGGTTTCTCCATGTTATATCTTATGTCAAATTGAGTAAGTGATTTTTTTTAAAAAAATTAAGTTGTTTCAATTCCCATAATTTTAATTAATGAAATAATAGAGAGTCGGTACTTCCATTAATTATTCATCATTCTTTGATGGGAATAGTTACCCTCACTAGAAAGTCTAGATGGAATTTTTTATGCAAGGCGAGAGAGTTTGGAATACAAGTAGCTGCCCCTAATTTCTATGATAATAATGAAAAATTAATGTGTGAATTGAAGCCTAAGAAAGAGTCGGATAAACTTAATAATGAGAGCAATGAGGCTAATGCTAAAGTCATTTATTATATTTTTAATAGTCTGAGTCTTGACAAGTTTTGTAGGATAGCAACTTGTAAATGCTTTAAAAAGGCTTGGGACATTTTAGCAACAAAGTATGAGGGCACTTCCATGGTGAAGTTGTCAAAACTACAAATGTTGACTACTAAATTTGAAAGCATAAAAATAAACGAACATGAGACATTCTTTGAGTTCTATACTAAATTTAATATAATTTTAAATTCTTGATCTAACTTAGGATAGAAACAATTCCTAGGTTAAAGGTAATTAGAAAAATATTGAGATATCTTCCTAAGAGATGAAAGCCTATGGTAATTGCCATTAAGAAAAGTAAAAATTAATGTTGACTTGATAAGACTGGATGAACTTGTAGGTTCTTTACAAACCTATGAGATGACTCTTCCATCTTTATGGAGACCTAAAGGGGCAACCTTAAAGGTCTACTCAAAATATAAGAATAAGTCTAATGATTAGACTGCGCTTACCATCACTCAATCTAAAATTTTGATATTTGCTAAGGAATTCAAAACTTATATGAAAATGAAAAGTAAGAAAACTTAAAGATGACTCAAGGAAAAGAAAGAAAACTTTCTCAAAGAAAAATAAAGATAAAGGCTCATCTAAATCTTATCAAGACGAGTGTTATAATTGTGAAAGGAAATGACACATCTTTGCATATTGCCTTACTCCTAAAAAGAATGAAAAGGCAATGCATATGACTTAGGTGGTGTTTGTTTTTTTTACTTAATTCTAAATAGAACCTTAATGCTTAATAATGTTCAATATTAGGTTATTTGTTTTTATAGTATTTTATTTCTATTAAGTATTAAAAAATAAAGAAAAACCAACGTGTTATTTTTTCTATTTATAAAAAGCTACATATTTTAGTTTTTTCTATTTAGTAAAAAGTTTATAATAAGTTATGAAAAATTAAGTAGAAAAAAAATAACCTAAATTCTGAAAACAAATTGTTTTCAGTAAAAAGTTAAAAAAACAAACACCACCTTAGAGTGATTTCAAATCTAGTGATAATGAATGCACAGGTTCAAATGAGAGTTAGGATAATAATTTTGTCGTTTTTACTATCTTATTACCCAAATCCTCAAAATCTGAATTCAAAAAACTTTGTTAACTCTATCTATGAGGAAGAAAAGGAATTTGAAGATCTTCAAGAAGCATATATTGCTTTATATAATGAAAGTTATAAAATAAAGTGTTAAAATGATTTAAATAAAAAGAATTCTCATATTGGACCTTCAGAAATTGATAAAAATGAGTTAAATGATAAAATAAATTCATATGAATCTTATTAAAACAACATGGATTGTAGGATCAAGGAACTAATGATAGATAATGAAAATAAAGTAAAAATAACTAATTTTCTTGAATTTGAACCCCATAATGTTTTGATAAAATAAAAATAAAAATCCCTTTTTCTGGAGTGAGATCAACTAAAAAATATTACAAGGAGCTAAAATGAAATATTTCGGCCAAGTTTATATATTTTAATTAAAATGATTCAAAAAAGGAAAGCATATTAAGACAAAAGATGTGTATGTTATATTAGTAAGTCCAAAACTCCTATGAGTGGAAAGATCAATTTTACTAAACTTAAAATCCTCTTATTGGGAATCTACCTCCACACAAGCCCCTAAATGGTATAAGTGATTTGGACATCTCACTAGTAAATGTTATAAAAGCTCTTTAAAAATATCAATTTCAATGTTACTATGGTAGGGAGAGAGACTAACTACCTTGAAAATCACATTTTGAATGACAAGAAAAATATTAATTCTTACACTAAACCTAAGAAAGGGAAGCATCCTAGCTAGTAGCACACCTCCAAACTTGACTTGAACTAAAATTAATCCTAACAATATCAAGAGGCAAAGGCATGAAAATTTATACTAATGGATAAAGTGTTGGGCAAGCTTCTAATTATAAATTGGGGTTATGTTTGATTTTTAAAATATATTAAAGGAAAAATGTTAAAAAATAATTTTTTTATCTTTGGTTTTATTATAAAAAAGTAGGAAGAAAATCAAATATAATGTAAACTAATTAATAACTATAAATTATATCATATAGTATTTAGCAAACTTGCCTCATGACCAAAGGCATTATAGTTGTAGTTTTTGTACATAGGCCTTATTGGCCATATGGGCGGCATTGCTTGGCCTTGTACCATCCAAGGCATTGCAGCTTCCATTTCTCCGACATTCATCCTTTGCCTCCTTTCTTTGACGTGTCTTCAGAGAATCCACCCACACTCTCTCATTTTTTATATTCACACTAGAATCTATGTAACCCATCTCACACACCTCCCTATACCACTGCACATCTTATTATGTTTTTTCGGTCCTCTTTTATACCTAGTTAATTTCATAGAAGAAAGTATTGATTAGTTTCAAAATAATTCTCATTTTCTAAAATAAAATTAATCAACATGTTTGCGATTTTGTGCATGGGCGTTTTTTCAATTATTGAAATGAAAAATATAGTTCAGCATAATAATTTTTTTTAATTACCATAATTTGGAGATGGTTTTCAAAAGCGAACCATTTTATATGTTTTAATTTAATTAATTAATTTTTTCAAATTAAGATGGTTCATACTATCCCACTTTCTAGATATATTGAAAAATATTGTGAGCATTTCATGTGAATGGTACAACCTTATGGTAGATAACAATATCAAATGTAATTCCCCATGTAGATGGATTTAAGATTATAAGAAACTCTATTTTTTTAATATTATAAATATATTATAGTATAAATACAACTTCAGCACTTGCTTTAAGAAGCTTGGCCTAAAAGGTTTTTCTTTTTTTAAAAATGATAATAATAATAATAAAAATTATAATCTCAAAAGAGTCAAATCTTTCGACTGGACAATATTTAAATGCAAGAAGTATTTTCTTTTTCCTTTATGCTATATTTGCTCCCATAAGTTGAAAGGAAGAAATATCAAGAATTATTGTTTTATGTTTGTTCATACCATAAAATAAGATAAAAATTTATATTTTTTCAAATTATTTAATCTTTATTTACAAGAATTAAAATAAATAAATTGAGTTTGAAGTAATATATAAAAAGATTTTTTTTTTTTTAACCCAAAATTTTGAAATAGAAAGAATACAAACTAACAAAAGGGGATGAGGAAAGGAAAAAAATGAGAGATAGAAAAGGTAGATGGTTAGCATGGATTCTCATCTTTCATCTATAGTTTCACTTAATAGCTAAACTCCATTTTACTAGAAAGCATATTTAATTTTTGAAAAATCTTGAAATTACCTCTTATTGTATTTTATTTTAAAAAGAAAAATATAAAAATAAGGAAACTAGAACGCAAATAATACAATGGCACAAAACTTATATCTAGTCATGGGGCTATGTTACTCATCATGAAGACAAAGAGATACCCCTCAAAACCAGAGTTTAACTTGGTCTCAATAAATGAATTGTTGAAAATATAGATGTTTAATTAGGTAATTAATACGAGATCTAATATTGGAAATAACACAATTATCTTGATAAAATAATGGTGAATTACATGAGCAAATAAAATGGGAGGACTTGGCATGTGATTCACATGTTTTTGACTCATATTAATAAGATTCCAATGTCTTTATATTTCAACTTACAAATTTTCTACCTTGGAATTAGCCTATAAGAGACCCAAAAATCAATTAAAGGAAGTGCAAATTAAGTTGACCAAACCCACAACCCAAAGTAATCATCTAAGGTGCAAATCCATTATCCAAATGAAAAACCTAAATCAAGCAAAAAATATTCCAATCCAAATTCATCAATTATCGATCTATGTTCCAAATCTAATAAATTATCTTAGCCCAAATTAAATAATTAAAGACCATTGTTCAATCCAGTATCTAGATGTAATAGTCCATATTAATTAAGCCCAAGCCATAATCATATGCCAAGTCCAGAATATAAGAATTTAAGTCAAAGCCTAAGCTCACAACCCATATCCAAATTTATCCAAATAGAACATTGAACCCCAAGGTCCGAATTTAAATAAAATCTCAATCACAATCCAAGCCTAAATATTATATCCAAATAAATCAAATATCCATGAATAATGTTCAACACCCAAATCAAACAAATAAGTCTATGCCCATAAACTAAAATCCATCAGTTGAATTGGGCAAAGTCCTTAAAATCTAAATAAGTCCGTTAATTAATTGAAATAGAATCGCTAAGATAAAACAAATCCATTGAATTAAATGATGTAGGTTTAAACCCAAAACTAGGCTTAAGCCCGAAGTCCAAATCAACAAACAAAGGCCCAAAGTCCATGATTAAATACAAACTAATTTATTCCTAAAGTTCAAAATAATGAAATTTAAGTTGAAAGACCAAACCTAACTTAAACCCAATATATATACATACATTTTAAACAAACAATGATAAGATTTTATTATTCCATCCCTTTATTTTATATAATATTTAGGTTTATTAAGTTGAATATGATATACAAGAGAGACTAGTCATCCCTATAGCTCTATAACTTTATCTCTCAACCTTTCAAGATCTTTTTTGAAAAAAAAAAATTCTTTTTAGCAAGAAAAGTTGTTTGATTCACAAGTCATATAGAGGTTAGGTTCCATTAAGGAGCACGAGGTGTTGATATTGATAGGCATAAAAACCTAGGGAATAAGTGCATATGAATAAGGTAAAATCATGTACCTTTCTTTCATATTGATAAATCATGTGGTTTTTACGTCTATATACTTTTAGAGAACTCAGTATGTGATTTTTTGACATTATATTTTGTGTCAAGTTGTGTTATTGATTATTCTTATACATAATATTATTCAACTATTATTTATCATTGACATATTCAACAATAAATTAAGTAATCATGATTTAAAATTAAAATTTGGTTCATCTCATTTGGACTACCCATTCACCACCTTCTATATAATTCAGTTAAACAAGAAATGAAAGTTCATGTACGACATATTAACATAATGGAAAAGTGCTCGTAATTATCTCATCTTTTAATTGTCTTTTCATATTTATTCTTATTAATTGTTTACATGTCTTCTTATTTAAACAACCTTTTTTTTTTTAGATTTATTTGTCACCTTCATTCTTAACAATAGTTAACATGTCACCTTACTTAAATTAAAATAATTATTTTCCCACATTTAACTCTAATAAATTGGGTGAATAAAGATAGAACTCAAATCTATATGTCAATAATGACAACAAAGAAATCTGTAGTAATTAAGAGGAAAATCCATCAACTTTGAAAATAGTGAGGTTCAAGTCCCACTCTATCAGTTTTATATATTCATTTATATTAATACTTGACATAACACTTTACACCACATTTCTCCTTTCTTAAATTAAAATAATTACTTATTCTCAATTATTCCATTCATATTTAATGTTTACATATTGAAATCAAAGTTTTAATTTACTGCATTCACTTCATTTTCAAAATCAGGAAACACTTTCATTTCAATCCTTCTTAGATTCCTTAAAATATTTTGAGTACATTTGACGGTGCTTTTAAAAAGTGTTTATAATTTTTTTAACACTTACAAATTTTTATCCTTCAAATATTAGAAATAGTAGAAACATTTCCTAAAATCACTACAAACATACTCTTCTTATAATATTATATCTATATTACAAAATACTAAATTCACCCTCTACTATTCTTATCATTGATGCCTTAAATTTAAAATAATTATATAAATGTCATCTACCTCATTAGTTTTTCAAGCAATTGAACATGTCTTGTTTTTCTAAGTGTTATATATAAATATATATTTAACAATTAATATTTTGAAAATTATTTAAGTACAAAAGATGCATATGTCTATAATACAATAAGACATATGCAAAATTAAATTTAATAATTTAAAATTTTCAATAAAAATTGCATTTTAACTATCTTTAATAAAAACTTATATCATTTAATGAAATTGTTTTATTTTGGATAAAAAAACAATAGAATTAATTAAGAAGAATTAATGTGCTCCGATATTTTTTTTATATACATTTTATGAATGAATGGATTTTTTATTTTAATTATTGTGATATTGTTTTATTTTTCTTAGTTTAATAGAACTATGTGAGTTAAATTTTTTAATATTTTTTATAGTATGCAACATTATATCTAGATTTTCAATTTGGACAATTTTAATTAATAAAATGAGATATGAGATATGCATATGTATCTAGATTATAAATTTATTTTTCTCATCTATTTTCTTTATTTTATAATTCTTTGTAATAATTTTTTTTTGCAAATTAATTAAATCATTAACAAATTAAAATTGTAGTTTGAAAGAGAAGAGAATTAGAAAAAATATGTATAAAATACAATGCAAAATAATATGAAAATTATATACAAAATATTTTTCATATATTTAACAACATAATATAATATTTTTATTTATCAATTTGAAATCTTTTAATTTTGAATATTGTCAATAAAGAAATATAGTTACTCACTAAATAATAAAGTATAAAATAAATTATTTCCAAATAATATTAAATGTAAAAGGGATTTTATATCTTTCAATAGTTAATATTAGGATGTAATATAATATTTGTTTTAAATAAATATCAAATATTTAAATAAAATATATTTTTGTATTTCATTTTTTACTCATTCAAACCAACCATAACCATGTATAAGATACCATTGGAGATAACTGTATTCAGGATATCATATCACATCATATCCTATTGAAAATGAATTTTTAGGATTTGTGTATTAAAATGATATCTTATTCTATCTTGTCAATCAAATATAGTAAGAGGGATTTTTTTTACAATAAAATATCTTATAGTTTCACCTATAAATATGCGTGATGGAAGAGCCCATCTTACTCTACTACAAACAAGGGCAACACCATACTCACAAATCAATATATAGATATGGAGAAAGCTTCAACTAAGTTTGTTTTCTTGGTTTCTCTCTTGGTCATCGCTTCATGTTGGTTTCTTTCCTTTTCCTGTATTAATATTTGGTTAATTGTTTTACCTTACATTTGGGTAGAGTATGTGATGAAATTAAGCATATGGTGGCAGGTTTTCCAATGGGAGGTGAAGCAAGGCGAGTAGTCTCATGGCGTTGTAGTGTTCCAGATGATTGCAAATATCTTTGTCCAACTTGCGCCCCTTGTAAATGCATCAATCACATTTGTGACTGTGGTGCTAAGAAGCTCACAATTGAAGCCATCATCGGACAACAGGGAAACTAACTCAAGAGTTTCTCTGCATTACATATCATATTGATGAGCATATGAGGTGTGCAATCAATAATAAAAAAAAAATAAAAGATGATGGCTACGTTTTCAATTTTGTCCTTCTTCTTTATTTAATAAAAAAAGTTGAAATTGTTATGCCTCAATGCCTATTTGGTATAAACATGTGGAAGTATTGGGATTTATAAATATTATATAAGATTGGATAAAAATGATATAATATACTTTATCTCGTGTTTAACTGATAATTAGAGAAAACAAGTTATTTCAAAACTTTTCAACTTTATTAATAATAGGTTTTGGAAAAGTGAAAGGTAACTTATTCAAAAAAATTTATATACCTTTTACATTGAGAAATTGTATTCTCATTTCCCATGCATAATAATTTTACTTCTCTTATCCATTTTCTTCCAATTTATTTATTTATTTTGTTTTAATTACTTCCAAAAATTCAAATAATGCTTAATGTGAGAGATTCCATATTTTTAATTCCAAATGTTTTGATGCATTATATTATACACTTTAAAGATATACAAAATAACAATGCAGTACAATATATTTTTCATTCTTTTTTTTTTTTTCATTCCACGATTCAATGATGATCATAATATAACATATCCAATGCTCAAAATATAATGTCTTAATTTGTAGGATGTCATTTTTTATTGTATAAAATATTTTAAGATATCATATTTCATAATATTTATCTATATATATATATATATATAGTTGTTCATATCCTGTTCATTTAGTTGAAAGTGAGTTATGTCTTATTTGAATTAAATGTGATAATTTGAATCGGGTAAAATTGTGTAACTTTCTTTGATTTTTAATGAATTGTTTGCAATTGATTGTCATCTATGGTATTTTACAACAACAAAGTTTTAGGAAAATTTAGTAAGTGGTTTCTCCATGTTATATTTTATGTCAAATTGAGGATTTAACAATAAATTAATTATCATGATTAAAAATTAAAATTTGAGGTTATGTGTCTTGGACTATTTGTTCATCCCCCATGGGGTAGTTTTGTTAAGAATCAAGACAAGAACTTTCAAGTCATATTAGAGTAAGTAATGTTTTAAAAAATTAAGTTGGTTGAATTCCTATAAATTAAATCAATGAAATAATAGAGAGTTGGTACTTCCATTAATTATCCACCATTCTTTGATGGGAATAACTACCCTCACTAGAAGGTCCTGATCAAATATTTTATGCAAGGAGAGAGAGTTTGGAATACAAGTATTTGCCCCTCTTCTATTGATAATAATGAAAAATTTACATGTGAATTGAAGCCCAAGAAAGAGTGGGATAATTTGGGACCTTGACACCTCAAATTATTTATCTAAATATAAAAATACAACATTCCTTTGCAATATGTCCCTTAGGTGGTAAACTCTTTGACACCTAGTTTCACCTATAATTTTCTCGGATCATTTGAAATTAGACTAAATAATAAGAGAAATGAGCTATGAAATCATGTTTAGTTATCAATTACTCCAAAATGTTGAATCTGGAAAAATTAGAATAAGGTATAATGAGATAAAAATATTTGAAAAATATGATTAACTATTTTCTTTTTAATTTAAAAAGATTAATAAAACATACTTCATACTAGAATACCAATTACCATTTAAAAAAATAATAATCATAATGAATAAAATAACCCTTTTTAACTCTTTTATAAATTTGAAACAATAACTAGCTATTATTGCACACATGCATATTATACATGTAAATCTTTTTTTGCTTACATACCTTTTCTTTTTCTTTACTTCCTTTTCTTATTTTAAGCATTTGTGTAGACCCCTTTTGTGGGGGACCCGGGAGAGAGTTTTTTTGACTTCTCTGCATTTGTTTCTAAAATAAGGGGAGGGGGCCCCTTTTCTGCTAGGGGAAAGCGGCATTGGACGAGTAGCAAATGGGGGATGACAACCATGCTGGTGGTTAAAAACCACCATGCTGCTGATGGGTGAACAGGAGAGTTGGTCATGGCTTGTGAAAGAAGAAAAGAAAAGGGGATGCAGAGACGGGGGATAGCCAGAGGGAGAGGAGGTGGAAGGATAGCGGTCTGATTTCTTGCCCACCCAGCTGGAGAGAGTTATTTCGAGGTACGTTTATTGTAGATTTTTCGTCAGCATCTATTGGTGTGCATTTCTACTCTGTTTTTACTGATTCTCGGATGATGATTGTTGATTGGGAGTGAGCACCTTCAGATTTTTGCTAATGGTTTTGTAGTGGTTTGGTTTGCACTGGTTTTGATTTCTCCATGAGATATTTTTTGTAACCACGTTTTACCTTTCATTTGATGCTCATTTAATCTTACCCACCATCATCTAAGCCTGTTGGTACTATATGAAGCATAGCTTGTCAGGCTCATTTTCTTGTAGCAACTCTTTGTGCTCTGTTTTGGTTATCCTCCTCTGCTCTTGATATCCGTCCATGGTGCGTGTCCATTTTCTCACCTCTGCTTGAGGGGGTAAGGAACTACAGAAAGTACTCGCCAATATGGCTCCCTGTCCTTTGAAGTGATTAAAGTCCGAGTTCAAGATTCTTGCAAAGAGTTAGTTTGATGGCTTTCTGAATCTAAGAAAGGAGGACTGTTCAAGTGTTCAATAGCCCAGAGCGACTTGTTTGGCTGGCCGTGTTGCAGGATTTGGTGCTTTCCTTAGTTACTAATCTCGCTGTCAGTACCAACGTTGGAGATCGGGCTGCTCTAGTGGCAGCCATGGTTGGAATGAATAAGCGGTAACTGAAGTGTGGTGGGTGTTCCGGGTATTATGGCACGAGAGAATCTGGGTGTTGATGGGCAATGCATTAGTCAACCTTCTTACCTTTCATGAAGATGTCTTCAGCAGCCCATCCCTTTATGATACAGAAGCTGTACCATGTTATTCATGGGATTTGACTTATGTTGGATATGCTACAAATGGAACCATGCATGTATAGTCATTCATCCCTACCCATGCCATTACTCACCTCCATTAACCTAAACCTCTCTTCACTACCCACGTCCCCAATACCTACCCCACCTAAATACCTATAAACCCATTCATTCCCCTTACATCCGAGAACCATTTGTGGTTTTCTTTTATTATTACTTTCTTGCTTGGGAATCATCACATGTCAATGAAGTCAATGGAAGATTTTTTTGTGGGCCATCCTAGAATGTACATGCCCATTTTTCTTTTGATCTTACACGTTTTCATTCTAACCTCCAACTTTTACTTTAGTTTATCTCATTATTATTATTATTATTATTATTAATATTATTATTATTATTATTTTCTAAATTTCATCTTCATATAAATTTTTCAAAAAGTCTAGTTACTAAATTTAATTTTTAAAATATCACCTAAAAGTAAATCTTCAAGAAATAGTAACAATAATTATAAATTCCGGTTTTCAAATTCTAATCCCCAATTCCCATAATTCTAATCTTTCACACTTATTTATTTAATTATTATTATTTTCGTTATTACTATCATTATTCAATTTATCCATTTATTTATTTCTTTTAAAAATCTCAATCATTAAAATTCAATTTTTCAAAAATCCGACTTCCAAATCCAATTTTTAATCTCAAAAATTCCAGTATTCACGTTCACTCGTTTAAACATTATTTCGTTATTATTATCATTATTTTATTTATTTGTTTGTTTATTTCCTTTAAAAATTCCAATCATTAAAGTTTAATTTTTCAAAATTCCAATTTCTTTTAAATTTAATTTCTAAAAATCCAAATTCCAAACAAACTCTAAAACTCCAAATTCCTAATACTTCAATTTCCAAATAAATCTCAAAAATCCAATTTTCTCTCGAACAGTTTTAATTCCACTCCGATTTTTAAATAATGTTCTATTTCTTTTAATTTTTACACAAGCAAGCATGAATGTCATTTTCATAATTTCAAAATAATGGAATTTGTGAGATTAATTCGTGCAAGATCAATCGGGCTTTGGTGGGGGCCCCACATAAGTGAATTTATAATTGATTGATTTAATTGCCATGAATGATAGATTTTATTATGCTCTGTGACATATCTCGTGATTGTTATTATGCACTAACCTCACTTCTTGACAGCGCTTCATGGATCACTGCCCAGGTACGCATCCACATCTGCTCTGGTCATTTTCGGTATGCATGTTTAGATTCTCACGTGTGCATGATCACTTTGAGTATTCATTGATTTTCTCATCAATTGCCATGATTGCTTCATTTTATTAGTAGAGACCCGACTTTAGGGACTTAAAGGGGTGCTACGGTCTGTACCGTACCTTCCCGATAAGTAACCTGACCCCCGAACCCGATCCGGTTTTTCGCAGATCGCCTTTTCTAAAATAAGGAGTCACACTTAGGGTTTTTCTTTCTTATTTTGTTTACCCTTTTAAAAATAAAACAAAAATAAGTGGCGACTCCAAGTCATTTTCTTAATGAACTAAAAATCAATTTTTCAAAATAAAAAGAATCGAGCTCGCCATTGAGTGGGAAACGCATGAGCCGAAATGCGGGGTCCACAAAAAAAAAACCACCACTCAAGGTGAAACAAGGATAATGTCGAGCAATCAATGAGGAAAGAAAAATACAGAGAACGAACATCACAAGTGGTGGTATGTGATATCGGAAAATATTGATGAAATGATGTCCAAACGGAAAATATCACAGTGAAGAGTGAAGAATGAGGCTCGAATATGTATGTCAGGTTTGGAACTCATGACGTATCCGAACATAGCATGCAAACACTACAGGGTCCCCAACCCGGTGTAATCAGTAAATGAGATGATGAAAGAAAAGGTTATGTGCTCGTGTGAGGCTCAAAGGGCTAGCAACGAGTAACTCTATATGTGAGGGTGATAAAGTAAATAGGCTCATGAAATGATGGCCACCCATCCTTTGACCAAAACCTCGAACATCATGCTTTCAATATCTCACATGGTCAATACTAAAGACTGGCATCCATCCAACATAGTCATGGCAACTTCTCTGAAATCGTGCGAAAGCTCCCACTGATGCTCTATGATAACCATCAATGTACTCTGAAAATCAACTCACTCTATCATCACAAGCCACTCACCATCATCCCATAAAATCACCATGTCTAATCATCCCGAATCTCTGAAGTCGTGTGCAATGGCTCAAATCTGGATGCTCCATGATAATCCCTCTATCTCAACAATATCATCAAACAGTCAGGTCACTCTCTCGTCACGATCCATCTATCATCGTGCAAAGCTCGCCTCGGGTCAAACCATCTCAGACATTACCTGGTCAGATCCAGGAAATGATGGAAAGGAAAGGCGATGGTATTGTAGCATGATAAGGCGAACAAGGGTAGTAAAGTCGTGTAATGGTACCAAGGGGTGGTGTCATGTCAGGCTCAAAATGGGTAGGTCGCCAAGTCCATAGAGTCAGGGTATGGATATGGATATGGTACTGCTCTGAACGGAAGGTGAAATGGGTCATAGTCTCGAACTCCCTAGGTCGATCTCCTGATCCTAGGTCAATAAGCTCAATATCCTCCATGATAGGTCAGACCAAAATGATCATGATATATAAGTGAAAAGACGTCTCATATCGAAAGCACAACACATCATATGAAATACGGTCCTATGATGGCAATCTAAAACTGGAAATATGATAGAAACTCTAAGGTCATAAAGGTGTCCACTGTGAGATGGCTACAAATGTGACTAAAGAATTTCTATCAGTAATCTAGAAAATGAATGAGGTGTGAAAAATAACACTGTCACGAGATCAATACTCCATCTATAACCACATATCATTGACTCAACCTTCAACTCGAGCTCCATAAGAGAAAAAAAAATAATAAGGTGATCAAGACAACTCTCTTGAAAAAAGTGTGAATATGAAAATGCGTCTTTCACCTTTCTGTAATGAACATATGAGCATCGAGTCGAAAATTAAATCAATGATCAAACAAAGAATGAGGTATCGAGCTCGTGATAGGTGTACAATGTGAAAAAGTGATCAATGAACATATCTCAAAGCATCGAGTGAGTGTCAACAAAGTGAATGGATGTGTCGAACCAAGAAAGAAAGACGAAAGCCCTAGGGAGAAAGCATGATAGACTCATCGAGTGAAAAACACAAACTAAGGCAACAAGACGAAAGGTGATCCAACCGATACTCAAACTCATACCGATCTTCGAGCACTCTCAACTGGAGACTAAAAAGAGGGAATACCAGATCCAAACTATAACTAAAGAGGCTTTGAAGGCCCTCAGATGCACCCACGTGTAGGGAGGGAGTCCTAATCGAAGGATCTATGGCTCAACCTACGAGGTCAAGGTGGCTCTAAATGGATATGGGTGGACTTTAAAAGATCCCTAGCAGAAGCGATCGTACCCTCCGGCGATACGCAACCCTCTGCACGTCTCCGAAGAGACAGGACGCTTCCATGCAAGGTGGTCATCACCTCCACACATGCACTACCTCGACATCCCAGGGGGTTTCCTATGGTAAAACCTCTTAAACTTCCAACTCTCGAAGGTCAGCTGATGTGCACAGTGACGGTGTGGGTGCATCCGAAAACCCTAGGAAGCTAAAACAGAAGATGAAACACACTGGTCGCACAAATATCCATGAAACCTAGCTCAGGGCTATACAGGTCTTCAAAGTTCGGACTCCAATCAGCGTCAATATGTCGACCACCTCCAGAATGCTCCCAAACATAGATATAGCCCATCGCTAGACCCTACTCCTAATCACTAGCTCGGTCGAAGAGCAAACAAGTCTCATATCAAATACGAGATCAAGAAAAAACAATGTCGACCGAGTCTAGGGACTTGGAAATAAGGGGATAAGTGTGTGTCCCACATAGACACGTAACTCATGCAATCACAACAGGATGAGAGAAGTCATGCAACAGACAGTCATGCAAAACAGGTATATATCATCCAAATCTACACACAAGCTAATCGGGAAGAATATCTAACAATGATAGCATGCTCCATGATAATCAAGATAATATATAGCCGAGGGAAACAATCATGTCAAATCAAATGATATACAATGGTGAGTCTATACATGTGAGGTGATCAGAACAAATATGGAAAAAACAGGGTCACAATGCTAAGCAAGGTAAGATGGTCAGTCAATATAATCAGCATGTCAATGTCCCAAGTAAAAACAAACACCCAAGCATGCATCCAATAGTATCGGGAACTCTCAATGTGCAATCAGAAATAGGTACCCACTGATCGACTCATCAAACGCCACATTTGCTTCATCCTAAGTTCAAGCTTGACCCTCTAAAAGATCCCCAGTGGAGTCGCCATTTTGTGGACCCCGCATTTCGGCTCATGCGTTTCCCACTCAATGGCGAGCTCGATTCTTTTTATTTTGAAAAATTGATTTTTAGTTCATTAAGAAAATGACTTGGAGTCGCCACTTATTTTTGTTTTATTTTTAAAAGGGTAAACAAAATAAGAAAGAAAAACCCTAAGTGTGACTCCTTATTTTAGAAAAGGCGATCTGCGAAAAACCGGATCGGGTTCGGGGGTCAGGTTACTTATCGGGAAGGTACGGTACAGACCGTAGCACCCCTTTAAGTCCCTAAAGTCGGGTCTCTACTAATAAAATGAAGCAATCATGGCAATTGATGAGAAAATCAATGAATACTCAAAGTGATCATGCACACGTGAGAATCTAAACATGCATACCGAAAATGACCAGAGCAGATGTGGATGCGTACCTGGGCAGTGATCCATGAAGCGCTGTCAAGAAGTGAGGTTAGTGCATAATAACAATCACGAGATATGTCACAGAGCATAATAAAATCTATCATTCATGGCAATTAAATCAATCAATTATAAATTCACTTATGTGGGGCCCCCACCAAAGCCCGATTGATCTTGCACGAATTAATCTCACAAATTCCATTATTTTGAAATTATGAAAATGACATTCATGCTTGCTTGTGTAAAAATTAAAAGAAATAGAACATTATTTAAAAATCGGAGTGGAATTAAAACTGTTCGAGAGAAAATTGGATTTTTGAGATTTATTTGGAAATTGAAGTATTAGGAATTTGGAGTTTTAGAGTTTGTTTGGAATTTGGATTTTTAGAAATTAAATTTAAAAGAAATTGGAATTTTGAAAAATTAAACTTTAATGATTGGAATTTTTAAAGGAAATAAACAAACAAATAAATAAAATAATGATAATAATAACGAAATAATGTTTAAACGAGTGAACGTGAATACTGGAATTTTTGAGATTAAAAATTGGATTTGGAAGTCGGATTTTTGAAAAATTGAATTTTAATGATTGAGATTTTTAAAAGAAATAAATAAATGGATAAATTGAATAATGATAGTAATAACGAAAATAATAATAATTAAATAAATAAGTGTGAAAGATTAGAATTATGGGAATTGGGGATTAGAATTTGAAAACCGGAATTTATAATTATTGTTACTATTTCTTGAAGATTTACTTTTAGGTGATATTTTAAAAATTAAATTTAGTAACTAGACTTTTTGAAAAATTTATATGAAGATGAAATTTAGAAAATAATAATAATAATAATATTAATAATAATAATAATAATAATAATGAGATAAACTAAAGTAAAAGTTGGAGGTTAGAATGAAAACGTGTAAGATCAAAAGAAAAATGGGCATGTACATTCTAGGATGGCCCACAAAAAAATCTTCCATTGACTTCATTGACATGTGATGATTCCCAAGCAAGAAAGTAATAATAAAAGAAAACCACAAATGGTTCTCGGATGTAAGGGGAATGAATGGGTTTATAGGTATTTAGGTGGGGTAGGTATTGGGGACGTGGGTAGTGAAGAGAGGTTTAGGTTAATGGAGGTGAGTAATGGCATGGGTAGGGATGAATGACTATACATGCATGGTTCCATTTGTAGCATATCCAACATAAGTCAAATCCCATGAATAACATGGTACAGCTTCTGTATCATAAAGGGATGGGCTGCTGAAGACATCTTCATGAAAGGTAAGAAGGTTGACTAATGCATTGCCCATCAACACCCAGATTCTCTCATGCCATAATACCCGGAACACCCACCACACTTCAGTTACCGCTTATTCATTCCAACCATGGCTGCCACTAGAGCAGCCCGATCTCCAACGTTGGTACTGACAGCGAGATTAGTAACTAAGGAAAGCACCAAATCCTGCAACACGGCCAGCCAAACAAGTCGCTCTGGGCTATTGAACACTTGAACAGTCCTCCTTTCTTAGATTCAGAAAGCCATCAAACTAACTCTTTGCAAGAATCTTGAACTCGGACTTTAATCACTTCAAAGGACAGGGAGCCATATTGGCGAGTACTTTCTGTAGTTCCTTACCCCCTCAAGCAGAGGTGAGAAAATGGACACGCACCATGGACGGATATCAAGAGCAGAGGAGGATAACCAAAACAGAGCACAAAGAGTTGCTACAAGAAAATGAGCCTGACAAGCTATGCTTCATATAGTACCAACAGGCTTAGATGATGGTGGGTAAGATTAAATGAGCATCAAATGAAAGGTAAAACGTGGTTACAAAAAATATCTCATGGAGAAATCAAAACCAGTGCAAACCAAACCACTACAAAACCATTAGCAAAAATCTGAAGGTGCTCACTCCCAATCAACAATCATCATCCGAGAATCAGTAAAAACAGAGTAGAAATGCACACCAATAGATGCTGACGAAAAATCTACAATAAACGTACCTCGAAATAACTCTCTCCAGCTGGGTGGGCAAGAAATCAGACCGCTATCCTTCCACCTCCTCTCCCTCTGGCTATCCCCCGTCTCTGCATCCCCTTTTCTTTTCTTCTTTCACAAGCCATGACCAACTCTCCTGTTCACCCATCAGCAGCATGGTGGTTTTTAACCACCAGCATGGCTGTCATCCCCCATTTGCTACTCGTCCAATGCCGCTTTCCCTAGCAGAAAAGGGGCCCCCTCCCCTTATTTTAGAAACAAATGCAGAGAAGTCAAAAAAACTCTCTCCCGGGTCCCCCACAAAAGGGGTCTACAATTTGTTAGTTTGTTGCTAAGATCAAAATATACATCTTTTTTCCACACTCAAGAGGCAAAGGTAAGAGTTTTTATTTTATTTTATGTTTTTTGTGTTAATATCTAGGTTTTGTAACATTACATTTTATTTTATGTCTATTGATTGTTATTTCAATTATTTTTAGCTTTACTTTTATTTAATATTTTTCTAAAAACCTCTTTGTATTATATTTTTTTAATGTGATGGCGACACTCATTTACTAGTAATTAGGAAGAATAATAGTCACATACCTTTCTTTTCATTAAGTTCATCATTTAGAGGATATGGTTAAAGATGATGAACTCAACATTCTTATCATACCCTCTATATCGTTCTAAAATTATTAATGACCATAAAAGAATAAGAGTGTGCTTGATAATATTTTTACTAAAAATGTTTTTAATAGAAATGTTTTCTTTGAAAGTATCTTTAAGAGAATCACTAATCAATTGTTTCTCTATAAAACATTATAAGTGATTTTTTAACACTATTTTTTTTAGATTTCTAAAAGTATTTTCTAAATTTTGTCAAATACTTGATTTTTTTTTTTCAAAACATTTTTTAAGTTAAAAGCACTTTATAAAATCATTGTTAAACGACTCTAAAACTTCATGTTTATTTAATTAATTTATCGAAATTATTATCAACCAAATAAAAAAGTCAAAAAATCAAATTAAACATAGTAAATGAATTGTTTAATACTATCTACCTGTCTATCTATATATACAAGTAAAGTTGCATGTGAGGTGGTGAAACTTAGGTGAAGGTATAGAAAAAGAATGAAGTTGTTTAGAGGATTGGTGAAGAGAAGGGGACTTTGTATCCCTAAGTCAATTAATCTTTGTCAATTTATTTGCTTATGTGACTTTTAAAATAAATAAATAAAGGTTTTATTATGTGGCATTTTATTGTTATATATATATATATATATATATATATATATATATATATATTATTTTATAACAAAAGGTTAAAAGCATAATTTGAATGCTAAATAAACTATGTTGCATTCAAGAAGTAGAAAATTATTCATATTGTTTTGGGAAAATTGGGATAAAATATAATAAAATCAACATATTTAAAAAACTATTACTAACTTTTTGCTTTTTCAAATAAAAATATTAATACAGATTTTATTTTATTTAAGAAGACTAATTATTGTTATTTTAATATGACTAAAGTATGATTATTTTACCATTTTTATAAATGCAAAAGAAATAAGTAATGATTTTTAGCAAGATAAAATTAGTCGAGAGGGCACAAAGAGAAGAGTTGCGATTTTAGGGTTTTATATTTGGAACCTAATTTGTAGATAACTACGATAAGTTAATGAATTATGATTAGATTATATGGAATTTTATATTTAGAATATATAAAAAAAATTCTTCTTTTTCACTAAAAATAAGTTATAAATGTACTTTTATTTTTATTTTTTTATGAAATAAAATATATTTTATTTTATTTTTTAAATTAAAAAAAAAAAGTGAAAAAGTTAGTCCACTCTTGAAAAGGGTGGTGGAATTCCCATGTTGATCTTCTTACGTACCTTTCTAGTAAGTATACAGCGAGCTTCTTCTACAACTTGAGAATCAGATTTTGATCATACATATACACCACCATACTGCAACACTCAGAAATGGAAAAAAACTCACTTGAGATAGTCCAGGGCGTACTGAATGGTTGTAGGGGAATATGGGCATGCAGTACTGTTGCTTGGCCTTTGGCACACCTACTGAGCTTGTCCTAACAATCCATCAAGAGCCGCCACCCTTTACAATGTTCTAAGAACAATGCTGGACCTCCACCCCCCCACACCCCACCCCCCCCCCCCCACTTCATCTAGATCTTGATCATCAACATCGAGACTGAAGAGTGGACTCTTCTTCTCTCTTCAAAGAGTGGTAGTGGGGATTTTCTCTTACCTTGTTACTTGCAGACCTAAATAAATATTTGAGAATTTTGCTTTGACGATATCATGAACTGCCTGCAACTTGGAAGTGAGCAGGTAGGTGAGTGTAGGAGGGAGTGACACCTCACGGAATAGTGGGTAGGTGCCCTCTTCCAACTGTTTCCTTTGAGCTCACCAAACACAGGCTTTTTAGCTGCAATGGAAGCATTCGAAAGGGCAGAAGACTGGACCAATGAAATTAAAATTTTCTAGTATGGCTAATTGCTAAATACCCCCGAAGACATTTTGGGGATACGGGCGGCGTTGGTTGACGTTTTGCAGCTCATTGATGGGGAGCATGCAGACTCTGCTGCCTTTGTCTTTCCACCGCTCAGGGGTTGTCGGGACGATCCTGAAGAGCCATTGTACGGTCTATGAATTTGCAATTTTCCTATTCACTATCTTCTAATCTAACCACCTCAATTAAGAGAAAATTTAATGCTAATTTAGATATACAATTCTTATTTTTTATTTTAGTAATTTGAAAATAATGTTGATTTTTGTATAAAACGTATATATATTTTTTTTTAATAAAAGATAAGTACTTTTAAAAAATATTAAAAAAATTAAGGTATTAAAATATTTTTATTATAACATAGTTTAAAAATCATTTTTTAGGATATATGATAAATTTATTTTTTTATATAAGAATTAATATATTTTATATAAAAGAATATTATTTTTTATTTTGTAAAAACATAAAATATATAAATTGTGTTTGAGAAGTGTTTTCAAATAAAAAATATATTTCACTCAAAATTTTTGACAAACTTTTAATAAAAATAATTCTTTCCAGAGAATTTTATTCAGAAAATAAGCTGTTTTTTTTTTTTTTTTTTTTTAAAAAAAGTGGTTTTAATGTTTTTTTATAGGTTCTAAATAAAAATTAAAATGAAATAAAATTCTCCCTGGCTCCATGTGTAAGACATCCAAAAATATCATGTCCATTCATGTGAAAAGTGCATTTGAACCCATGGTGCTCTCCTGGAGGGGTAGTGGGGATCCTCCATTTTGATTGTCCTCACCTTAATTCCTACTAGTTTTATAACCAGCTTCTTGGACAGTATGAAACAACGTCAATTATTTGAGAATGCAATACTTTGAAGGTTATACTGCAACTCTGAAGAAAAGGATCACTTGAAATGCTGCAGAGTGAGTATTTGAGAGAGAGACACCACATCAGATAGTGGGTCTGTGTTCTTGAATTAATTGCCACACTGGAGAGAATGAAATTAAACACAAGATTGTATAAGAATATGGGCGGTGTGTTTTGGCCTTGCTCACCTCTATTGGTTGGAGCCTATGTGCCTTGTCCCAGGTTGTCCCAACAATCCATGGAGAAGATAATCTAAGTACAGTGTTTGGAAGACGCCATGCACACTTCTACACTGTTTTAAGAAGGATCTTTGACGTTTGGGAGGTGGAATAGAAAGCTAGAAGTGATTTTGGAAAGTATTTCTAACTTCCTATCTATTCAAGATAAAAAATTTCTTTAAGTGTTAAAAAAGTTAGAAATATTTTCAAAAATCATAATCAAACATATTTTTAATTACATTTACATTAAATGAATGTTTTTGGATTATTTTTTAAAATAGGAATAGAAGTAAAAAAATAAAAATTATTGTTGTGAAAACCTAATCCTACTTTTAGTGAAATTTTGATTATTCTCTTCTACATGGTATTATAATTCACTTTTATTTATTTTTTTATTGTCATATTTCAATAGGTACCAACAATAAATGTAGTTTTACTTGTATACATTTAATTCTAACTTAAAAAATATATTTGATAAATTTTGAAGAAAATTTGTTTTGAAAACATGTGCTTTTTAAAAAATAATAATAATAAAAAAAAATTTAATGTGTTTTGAGTTATTTTATAAAGTATTTTAAGAGTATGTGTGATAATGTTTTTAGAAATTAATTCCAATATAAAAACCGTTTTTGAAGAAAAATCAAATGTTTGACAAAATTTAAAAATTACTTTTAAAAAATTGAAAAATCATTTACAGTGCTTTTGAAAAAAGTACTTGATAAGTAATTCTTTCAAAAACACTCATATAGAAAACTCTGTAACATTCTCATTAAAAGCATTTTGAATAAAAATATTATCAAACACATGAGTAATAATAATTAAGAATATGAAGAATCTATTGAGAATTTTTATATTGCTCATTATTAATTTTACAATAACATCACAAAGAATAAATGAAAATTTTATTTTTATAATAGAGTTCTCAAATAAAATTTTATTTTAAAGAATAATTGGTAGTTATTTTTAAGTATGTTCTGGATTAATTTCTGATGAAAAATAAGGCTTTTGGGTTACCTTTTGAAATGCCCACGAATCCTGATTGATTATTTCACTAACCAATTTTCTCGTCTCAAGTCATGAATGGAACTACGAATACAAGAACCATTCTTTTCTCTAAGTACAAGAGCCTTGACCTTCGTTTTCATGGAAAAAAAAAACAAAAATAACTTCAAGAGAAAGGACTTTTTGTTTCTTTAGAAGAATTGTATTCTTTCTTTTGTTTTCAAGGAAAGAAGAAAACGTATTCTTCACTTTCATTTTCAGAAAGAAAAGGAAAACATATTCTTTCTTTCTCTGGTTTTAAGGGAGAGAGAGTTCTCATAGAGAGGAAAAAAAACTTTTATTTTTATTTTTACTTTAATAGTGACAGTTTCTAGGTAGTTTTAAAACTCCTAGAAACTGCTCCCCTTATTTCTCCCATTTATTAGGTGGGGTCGAGTCAGCCCACTTGGGCACCTAAACCCAACTCCAACATCTCCTACTTGCATAAGATGGGCTAATCTAGCCCCGACTAATCTAGCCCCATCACTCATCTAAGTCCATTGTATATCACTTTTAAAGGTCATTCATATAGGCAAATGGGTTGTGTGACCATGTGAGCACACCTACAATTTGGGAGTAATAAACTTATGCACCAGTTAAGGATCCATAGTAGCTCAACCCCAAAAATTATGAGTGAACAATAATAATCATGTCTTGTTGTACCCTAGACTTATTTAGTTACATTTTTAATGTATATACTTAATCCCTCAAAGTTGTATACTATCCAACATTATAAATGTGTCCACAATTATATTAGCTACAAAAGCAATATAATCAATCGACCATGAACACACCTTTATCAATGTAACTCAAAAAGGTCTTCCTTTTGAGATCATGCCTTTTAGATACAAATTAACTGCTTGGCTAATATGTCCCATAAGGATAAATTATTTCATTTTCGTCGAAAGTATACCATAGTAGAAACATTAATATGCCACCTCAAAATATAGTCAACAATACAAAGAGTACAATAATGAGCTATTATAATTGTAATAAGCCCTAAGGATCTCACATAGTGAGAATGCAGAGATTAGTCACTCGTTTTCCTTATTATTCACATTCAAACACATGTAGTATGAAATACATGCTACGGTGGTTTCTCTCTACTTAGAGAGTGTATGCCAAACTACCACCATACAAACCTCAACTAAGAGCTTCATACTAACAACTTGTTTGAGTTTCACATCTATGGTTCTCCTTAAACCTTTTATGCTACAACTTAAGTTCGGTTTAAACAAGTAAATGTAACTGCGGGCGATTACATTTGGTTAAGATGTCATTTATTATAGACCTTATCTTGATATTTAATCAAGGCGACACTCATTATCTTTGTATACTTTTCACTAATTTATCATCATCAGTATACTGAGTGCCCAACTCATAAACACATTGATTAGGGTTGTTTCTCATGTGAGAGAATCAACTTCTGCCTATTGGCATACATTTAATAGCACATATGTATAGCTACCAATTACATATTCAATGATATGAATCACAAATACTCATATCGTTTTATCATGTATGAATTATCTTATATCCAATCAATAATGATCCATGATATATGAAAAACATGGATCATAACCTACATAGCCCTAAGGACTTTACATGTATAGAAAACATATTTCTTAAAATGGATTTCATGAATGAATCAACAACCATTTCACATGTAGGTAAATATTTAGAATCATTTCCTTTTTGTGCAATAATATCTCTTTTTTTTTTTTAAAAAAATATATATATATTCTTGATATCTATATGGTTAGTGATTCCATGCTATTTTAAATCCTTAACATAAGTGATTGAATCTTGAATGTTACTATAGATTGTCGTTGGCCTAAAAACATCCTTGACTATTCCTAAGTTTTGAAAAAATCTCCTTAACCGTACAACTTCTTTTACTCCAGCTAAACAAACAATAAATTCAGCTTTCATAGTTGATAAAGTTGTACAAGTCAGTTTCTTGCTTCTCCATGAGATAATACCATTATTAAGCAAGAATGTATGTCCAGATGTTGATTTGTGCTCATCTAGATCACTTACTCAAACAACATCTTAATAATCTACCAAACACAATTCTTTACCTTGATAACAAAGGGAATAGTCTATAGTGCCTTTTCGATAACTAAGAATTATCTTTTTTGCTTTCCAATGCATCATTCTAGGCTTTTCTTGGTAAGAACTAACCATCCCAACAACATAGTAGATTTATATAGTCTTATACATATCATAGCATACATTAGACTCCCAATAACACTGAAGTAGGGAACATTAGTTATTTTTCTCTTTTCTTTTAGAGTCTTTGGATTCATTTCTATATTTAGGTTTTCACCTCTTGCAAATGGAGTGTCAATGGGATTGCAATCTTGCATATTAAATCATTCAAGGACATTCTTAATATAGTGCTCTTGTGAAAGAGCCACTAGCTTGTGAGAACAATCTCTATGGATCTTTACTCCAAGAATGTAAGATGTTTCTCCCATATCTTTCATCTCAAAAGTAGATGACAACAATCTTTTAATGGTTTGAACAAACTCCAAATCATTCCAACTATAAGCATATGTCATCTATAATAATCGCTTAATATGAACACAATAGTCCTCATCAATCATTGTGAAAACACACAAAGTTATTGCACAACGAAATCTTAAGTACCATTTCCAGGATGATTGTTTAAGGCTATACATCAATCGATTTAACTTGCACACTTTGTGCTCTTGACCTTGGATAATGAAACTTACTGGTTGTTCCATATAGATTTCTTCATTCAACTCTATAATAAGGAAAGTTGTCTTAACATCCATTTTGTGTAACTCTAAATCCATATGAACTACTATAGCTAGAATAAGGCGAATTGAGGCAAACCAAACTACTGGAGAAAAGGTTTTCTCATAGTTTATACCCTCTTCTTAAGTATAACCTCTATCAATTAGTTGAACTTTATATTTTTCAATGGATCCATCCATTTTTCATTTTATTTTAAGAACCCATTTGCTTCTAAAAAACTTTTCAATTTAAAAGCAGACCAACCAAGTCCCAAACTTGATTCTTTCTCATTGACTCCAATTTCTTTTCCATTGCTTTTCTCCATTCATCTTTAGCTAGACAAGTAAAACCCTCTTAAACTGACTTAAGCTCAACATCATCATATTGAGTGACAATATGAACTTCTCCTTCAATCTCAAATCGTTGTCAAGAAATAATTTATTGAGAATTTTTTCTCAACATCGACTCTTTTACTGTACTTGCTACAAGTATAAGTTCACTCCCATTCGATTCACGCATAAATTATTGTTTAGGTATGGATCTTATGTCATGATCCATCATTTCATAAAGATGTAAATCCCTATCAATCTCACTCGTACGTGGGAAATTGTCCTCTAAGAATGTGACATCTTATGTCTCTAATTCAATTAATGTTCCATATTCATGCTCTCCTATGAACACATACCCTTTGAAACATTCATTATATCTTATAAAGATACATTTCCTTCCTTTAGGACTCAATTTTCCATATTTATGAGAAAGATGGTGAACATAAGTTGTTGACCTCCAAGGTTGCAAATTGCTAGGATTAGGCTTTCGGTTATTCCATAACTCTTATAGAGTAGATGAAATAAACTTTGAGGGTACTTGGTTAAGTACATGAGAAGTAGTCAATAATGCATCTCCCCAATATGAAATGAGAGGATTTTCTTGAGCCATCATTGACCTAAGCATGTCTAACAACGTTCTATTTCTCATCTTAGAAGCACCATTTTGTTGTGGAGTCCTTAGAATGGTCTATTATGTACCAATACTCTTTTCATCACATAAATCTTCAAATTGCCCTGATAGATATTCTTTACGCCCGGTCTATTCTTTATGTTTTAATCTTTTTGTCTAATTGATTCTCAACTAAATTAATGTAATGTCTAAAACAATCAAATGCTTTTGACTTATAAGAAATTAGATAAACATGGTTGTAACAAGTAAAGTCATCTATAAATGTGATGAAGTACAAGGCCCTATACCTTGCTTTAACACTCATAGGGCCACATATGTTAAAACGGATCAATTGCAATGGTGTTTCAGTTCTAGTTTTTTTTTTCAAATGGTTTTCTTTTAGTTTTATTAGCTAGACAATATTCACAAGTTGGCATATCAATTTTAGTGAATTAAACAAGAATATTTTATCTAGCTAGCCTATTCATTCTTCCTTGTCCAATATGCCCAAGTATAACATGTCATATGATCACATTATCACATGCATTTCTTGAGGTAGTCATTAACGAATAATAATTATCATTAGTATTAGATAACACATAGTTATCAATGTCAAAAATCATAAAACCATCCAAAATAAATCCAAAACCAAAGTATGTTGTTCCTAAATAAAAACTTCATTAATGAATCATGAAAAAATTAAATTAAAACCTAAACCAAGAAGGATGAACATGGAGACCAAGTTTCATCAAATATCCGGAGCATAAAGAACATCATGTAGGAATAGGGTACGTTCTTTACGCAATTCCAATTTGAATGTTCTAATACCCTTGACCTCAACTTTGAAGTTGTTTCCTATATAGATCCATCTTGTGTCAGAACTTATTCACCGAAACTTTACATATGCTCCTTAGTCTCTAGCTATATGGTTAGTAAGGACTAAGTCTACTTTGACTCAGTGCACTCACAAGCAAAGTGACCTTTTTGCCATAGTTATTGCATTTCAACTTGCTCTTATCCTTCTTAGCACACTTAAACTTCTTGTGTGTCTCAATCTTTCATTTCTTTGGAGCATCATCTGATCTTTTATTCTTCTTAAAGAATTTTTCTGTTATGCTTAAAGCCAAAAGTTTTGCAAGGATTGGATTTATCTATATAAGTTTGTTCATTAGGCTTAGCAACCATAAGTCACTTAACTTCCAATTCAAGATGGCGAACTATACTATCAAGGGTCTTAACACTCTCATTATGTGTCATGTTCACCATCATGTGTTTACTACTCTTTGGTAGAGGTTTGATGACTGCCTTAACTTGTTGCTCATCAATGAATACATGTCCAAATGTCTTAAGCTCTCTTATCATTCTTTTCATTTCCCTGAGATCTTGTTTCATTATATGGTTCAATCGCATCTTGTAATTTAAAAAATCATTGCAAGTTTTCTCAGCTTTGTAACTGAAAGTGCTTCATACTTCTCCTGTAGAGCTTCCCACATTTTAGGAGCAGTCTTGTATACCTCATACCCAATCAAAAGATCATCTTGCATACAACTTCACAACATAATATGAGTTTTTTTTTTTTTTTTCTAAGCCACTTATGCCTTTTGTCCCTTATATGTTGTGTAGAGTTTCCATGTTTAGGTTCTTACATGACATGATTTAATCTTTCAAGAGCCTCTTCCTCTTCAAGGATATACTAAACCTTATGATGCCAAATCCTGTAGTTATCTTCATTCATTTTCTCACCTTTGTTTAGTTCTACTAAGATGTTCCTAGTTGTAGTCAACATATTCAACTACTTGGAGATATTGCACAATCTTATTAATTCATATTTTTATGGGTATTGATACTTTTATTGGCTTTAATCATTTTCTAATATGTAATAACCTTAAATTGCAATAGAAATGAAAGTTCACTATATCCTATATACAATTTTAATTATTACAAATTAGGAATATATAATCTATGCAAGCATTTCTAATTTTAGGCAAGAAATTATTTAAATTTCTTTTTAACCTAAAACCTCCCACTCCATAAAAAAATAATATTATACAACTAGCATGTATCAATAATAAAAAAAATAAAAAATAAAAAAGAATTGAAGACATACATGTAAATAAAAGACATACTCATTTATCAAACGATAAATATTCATGTTATCTCTTACATATCAAATATACAAACATAATAAAAAAAAAAACAATAATGATAATAATAATAATATGTAGAAGAAAAACTAATCATCTCCCTTGAAATTAAAAAAGGAATAATATTTGAATTATACACAATGTCTTGTTTACAATAATCATAATCTTTCTCAAAAGAAATATTTAATTAGCTTACTTGGTAAAGCACAAAGCTCTTAACCTTATGGTCATGGGATCAAGCCCTTTCATCATGGGCAATCCATCATCCCTTTTCTTTTATTTAATAATTTTTTTAAAGTAATGAGTAACATATACTCATATTTTATATAATAAAAGAAAAAAAAACCCATTTTTTTTTGTTTTATATTAGACACTAAGTCATAGTCTAAATTAACAAAAAAAACTTGTAGTAGGAACGAACGCAATAATAAATTGAGGCAAATTTAACTTCCATTATATAATTATTATTCCTTTTATCCAAAAACACATTTGAGAAAAAACATTCCACTTTATTCGTCTTGGAAAAGTAAGGTTTTATGGGACTATAACCAAAAACCCTTTATATGAGGTTCTTGTTTTTTTTTTTTCATCCACTTCATTTTTGTCCAAGATAGAGGCATGTTCCTACAGTGGGTGCACTTCCATATATTTTTTTTTCACTTCTGTTTTTGTTGAGAACATTTTTTTTCTCTAGAACCATATTGATATCTAGAAAAAAATATTTATCCCATTTATTTTATTTTATTTTATTTTATTTTTCCAAATTTAGTAACAATTTTTTCTAAACCACAACCAGAAAAAATTTCTTGTATTTTTTTAGAGAAAAAAACATTCTTCTTCTTCTTAAACACAGAAAAATAAACAAAAAGAATAAAAGCCAAAGAACAATCTAATAGGGCTCTGATACCAATGATGAAAAATAAGGCTTCCAAGTTACCTTTTGAAATGCCCAAGAATCTCAATTGATTGTTTCACTAAACAATTTTCTCGCCTCAAGTCATGAATGGAATTACGAATACAAGAACCATTCTTTTCTCACAGCACAAGAGCCTTGACCTTTCTTTTCATGGAGAAAAACAAGAATAATTTCAAAAGAAAGGACTTTTTGTTTCCTCAAAAGAATTGTATTTTTCTTTTGTTTTCAAGAAAAAAAAAACGTATTCTTTACTTTCATTTTGAGAGAGAGAAAGGAAAAAATGTATTCTTTCTCCTCTGTTTTTCAGGGAGAGAGAGTTCTCACAAAGAGAACATTAAACCCTAAGATCGGAATTTAAATAAAGTCCCACTCACAATCCAAGCCTAAACATTATATCCAAATAAATCGAATATCCAAAAATAAAGATCAACACCCAAATCAAACAAATAAGCCCAAGCCCATAAATTAAAATCCATCAGTTGAATTAGGCCAAGTCCTTAAAATTTAAATAAGCCTATTAATTAATTGAAATAGAATGACTAAGATAAAACAAATCCATTGAATTAAATAATGGGGTTTAAAACCAAAACATTATACAAACCCAAAACTAGGCTTAAACCTAAAGTCCAAATCAGTAAACAAAGGCCCAAAGTCCATGATTAAACATAGACTAATTTATTGCTAAAGTTCAAAATAATGAAATTTAAGCTGAAAAACCAAGCCCAACTTAAGCCTAATATCTATACGCACATATTTCAAAAGAACAATGATAAGATTTTATCATTCCATTCTTATTTTATTTGATATAATATTTAATTATAAAGCTTAATACATTTTACCCCCTCAACCTATCCCATGTTTTGCACATTACCCTTTTAGGTTTAAAATCGAGCACATTGTGCCCCAAGCTTCTTAAATTGCAACACTCGACCTTTTTCATTGGACAATGTTCGTTTAAGTGGATGGAAATGTCATGTATTGTGCACGTGACTAACTAATGAAGGGTAGATTTATAACTTCCTATACCCAAAAAGCCATTCTCCCTCCCTCAATCTTTGTTTTCGTTTTAGTCTGACACCCCTAACCCTATTTAGCTGTTGAGAAAATGTAAAAATAAAAAGAATCGAAGTTCTTAAATCGTAATATCCATTGGCCTCACTACAACTAGTTAACATAGTTAAGTGGAGATTTCAATTTCCTTCTGAAAACCAAATTAGAGAAAACCCATAACAACCCAAAATTCCAATCTCCTTTCTTTTCCCCCACTTTCTCAGTAACCAAACAACAAGAACAAGTAAAGTCAAGCCACCCAAATCCCATATTTCATCAAGCATTGCACACACAAACAATTTCACCCAAATGGGTATTGACCAAACTTCTCTGTTGTACCAAAATACTTAGCCTTTTTACGTAGCAACTCTGATAAAGAAAAACTAGAGAAAAAATCACTACGACTTTTGTAGTACTCTAGGTATCGTCCTTAAGGACTGACTTATGGAAATTATCAATACTAAAATAAATGAATTGCTTTTGTTTAAATCCTAAAGTGAAAAACAATTTGGGAATTATCTTTTATGAAATTGGATTAAGTGAATGAAACTAAATTAATAACACAATGAATATTGATTTTTAATTTAATTGATTCAAGTTTCGGGTTTTCCACAATCCAACTTAAGGTATGGAAATAAAGAACAAAGGTTTCTTAAGTAAAGTGATCTTAGGCTTTTGGGATCCTTGGCCGCTCGTGATCAACTTGAGTTCTATAACTCAAAATTGCATCAAAAACCTAATTTTTCCTTTTTAAAACAGATTCCTAAAACCATCAAATGAATGAGATTGATTATCAGTTTAAGATTTGACTTTCTAACTCTTCCTACTCCTTATAGCTTTGTTTTGGGGCAAATAAAGATAGGGAAGATGAGGATAATTAATGATCAAGAATCAGTAGTATTGGGTAATAACCTACCATATCATTCCCTAAACTAACTCACAAGGACAGGATTAAAAAAGAAAAAGAAAAAGAATTGATAAATTGTCACCCAACCAATAATTAATCTCATTGTTATAATAATTTACTCATTGTCCCTATAGGTTTCCTACCTCTTAGGTTTTCATGCTTCAAGCTCCAAGTTGGCTTCTTAGCCTCTCACGGGGGTGATGTCACATTCACAACCCATAATAGGGTAAAAATCCATAATTTGAATCAAAAGAAACTAAAAACAATATATTTAATAAAGAAGAAAAAGAAAACAAACCAAAGTTTTTGTCTTCTTCCACCTTCAATGTCAAACTCTCCAGAAAAAGATCCAAGATCTCTAAAACCTAGAACTAAGAGAGTTTATATAATATCATCAATTACCTAATATGTGGCACTCTCATTGGCCACTTATTACAAAATAATTACCTAAAACTGACTAAAAAAATAATAAAATAGTGATTTCTAGTTGTGTGGGGCCCACTTAGGGTGGATGGAGTGCCTTAGATGCAATTCCCGAGGTAGATGAGGTGAAAAATCAAAATGGTAATGGGTGAATTCGAAATTGGGGTCATTTCGAATTGGATTTTGAATTCATAAGTTGAATTTTGAAATTATTTTGATTAGGTCTTTAACTTTGCACAATTGTTTTCAATTATCCATAACTTCTTCATTTCAGCTTTGATTTGTACACCATTTGAAGCGTTGGACTCCTATCTTCCCAAGCTTCAAAACGATATATACTATGTCTAAAATGAACTTCGAGAAGTGAAAATTTATTCTCAAAGTCAGAGTACATTTTGTCGCCAGATTTTGAGTTCTAAATTTCCATGTAGCTAAATCTTGCTTCATGACTCATTTCCCATGTTTTCTTGCCTTCATTCTTACTCCATAATGGTCATTTATCATCTCTCAAACTCATGATATCCCTGACTTGCTTTTCTCATGGTCCATGAGTCTTAACTTGCTTATTTCCTCATTTAACCCTTTCTTGATCTTTCAAAATCTAAAGTGATTCAACTTGCACCATTTTCTTTCCTTGAACCTGAGCTAAATCTCTAAAATACAAGTTAAACTCTTAGTTAGGGCCTTAGCATCAATTTCGGTCAAGTTGGGTGATTTGAGTGTCCTTTGGCGCATAAATCATATCAAATATATGCCATTAGAGCACATATTTTGGCTCCAATAGGTACCTTTCAAAATTAACCCAAAAACCAAAAACCAGAAAAAAAAATAGTTATTCCAAAATCATACCAGAAAATGCCCATTTGCAAACCCCAAAAATTCAAAACTCCAAACTCTCTTAACTCCTTCTTTAGAGGTGGAAATTTTACAATGCCTAAGAAAACAATGTATGATTAGGGTTGATGATTGGAGTAAGAAGAAAGAGAAGATGGTAAGAAAAAAAAAAACAAGATGCTAAAACTGTTGACCACCTATAAGAGGGGGAAAATGCTAAAAATTGCACACCAAATAGGGCTAGGGATTGATAAAAACAAAGATGAAGACTAAGGAAGGGAGAGCTATTTGGGGATTTTTAGGTTTAGGGATTTTTTTATTTGAGAATTTACAAATCTACCCTTCATTAGCCAGCCATGTGCACAACATGTGAGATTTTCGTTCACTTAAACTAACATTGTCCAATGAAAAAGGTAGAATACTGCAATTTAAGAAGTTTGGGGTGCAATATATTCGATTTTAAACCTAAAAGGGCAATATGCAAAACTCGGGATAGGTTGAGGGGGTAAAGTATATGAAACCCTTAATTATATTAAGTTGAATATGATATACAAGAGAGTAGTCATTCTTATAACTCTAGCACTTTATCTCTCAACCTTTCAAGATCTTTCTTTTAAAAAAAAATTTTAACCAGACAAGTTGTTTGATTCACTAGCCAAATAGAGTTTAGGTTCTATTAAGGAACACAAGGCGTTGCGTTAAGGGCCTAAAGAATGAGTATAGGTATTGATTGGAATAAGAACCTGGCTGAGGAATGAGTGCATATGAATAAAATAAAATTGTGTATCTTTCTTTGAGATTGATAAGTCATATGTGGTTTTTATATCTAAATGCTTTCTAGGGAACTCATTATGTGATTTTTTTTGACATTATATTTTGTGTCAGGTTGTGTGATTGATTATTCTTATATATAATATTATTCAACTATTATTTATCATTGATATATTCAACAATAAATTGAGCAATCATGATTTAAAACTAAAATTTGGGTTATCTCATTAGACTACCCATTCACCGCCTTCTAGATATTTCGGTAATCAAGACATGAAAGTTCATGTACAACATATTAACATAATGGAAAATTTCCCGTAATTATCTCAACTTTGAAAATAGTGAGGTTGAAGTCTCACTCTATCCCTTTTATATGTTTATTTATATCAATACTTGACATAATAATTTACCCCACATTTTTAAATTAAAATAATTAGTTATTCTCAATTATTCCATTCATATTAATGTTTACATATTAAAATTAAAGTTTTATTTTATTGTATTCACTTTATTTCAAAATTAGGAAACACTTTCATTTCAATCTTTTCTTATTCCCTAAAATACTTTGAATACATCTAACATTGATTTTAGGAAGTGTTTCTAACCTTTCTAACACTTAAAATTTTTTATCTTTCAAGTATTAAAAATACTACAAACACTTCCTAGAATCACTATCAAACATACTCTTCTTATAATGTTACATCCATATCATAAAATACTAAATTCATCCTCTCCTATTATTATCATTGCTACCTTAAATTTAAAACAATTATATAAATGTAGTATACCTCATTATTTCTTTAAGCAATTGAACATGTCCTATTTTACTAAGTGTTATATATAGATATATATTTAACAATTAATATTTTGAAAATTATTTAAGTACAAAAATGCATATGTTTATAATATAGTAAGAGTTATACCTTGTCAAACTAGTGAAAAAAATTAAATTTAACAATTATAAATTTTCAATAAAAATTGCATTTTAACCATCTTTCATAAAAACTTATATCATTTAGTGAAATTGTTTCATTTTGGAAAAAAATAACATTAGAATTAATTAATAAGAATTAATATGCTTCCGATATTTTTTTTATATATACTTTTTTTATGAATGGATGAATTTTGTTATTTTACTTATTATGATATTGTTTTATTTCTACTAGTTTAGTGCAGAATTATGTGAGTTAAAATTTTGAATATTTTTTATATTATGCAATATTATATCTAGATTTTCAATTTGGAAAATTTTAATTAATAAAATAAGATATGAAATATGTATCTTGATTATAAATTTATTCTTCTCATCCATTTTCTTTAATGTTTTTTAATTCTTTATAATAATTTATTTTTTTGGAACTTAAAAAAAAACAGTAATAAATTAAAATTGTAGTTTGAAAGAGAAGAGAATTAGAAAAATATTTATAAAATACAACATAAAATAATATTAATATATACAAGATATTTTTATATATATTTAACAACATAATATAATATTTGTATTTATAAATTTGAAATCTTTTAATTGTGAATATTATCAATAAAGAAATATAATTACTTACTAAATAATAAAGTAGAAAATGAATGATTTCCAAATAATATTAAATGTGAAAGAGATTTTATATCTTTCAATAGTTAATATTATGATGTAATATAATTTTTGTTTTAAGTAAATATCAAATATTGAAAGAAAATATATTTTTTATTTCAGTTTTTACTCTTATAAACCAACCATATATAATCATGTATAAGATAATATTGGAGAGAATTATATAAAGGATATCATGTCTTATTGAAAACAAATTTTTAGAATTTGCATATTAAAATGACATCCTATATGATATGCATAGCATATCCTATTCTATCCCTATAAACAAAACATAATAAGAGAGTTTATATATATATATATATATATATATATAATATCCTATAGTTTCACCTATAAATGAGTGATGGTAGAGCCCCTCTTGCTCTACTACAAACAAGGCCAACACCATACTCACAAATCAATACACAAATGGAGAAAGCTTCAACTAAGTTTGCTTTCTTGGTTGCTCTCTTAGTCATCACTTCATGTTGGTTTCTTTTCTCTTACCTAATTAATATTTGGTTAGTTGTTTTACCTTACACTTGTGTAGATTATGTGATGAACTTAAGCATATGGTGACAGGTTTTCCATTGGGAGGTGAAGCCAGGCATGTGGTCATATGGCATTGTAATGTTCCGAAGGACTGCAACAATCTTTGTCCAACTTGCCCTCCCTGTAAATCCATCAATAGCTTGTGCGACTGTGGGACTAAGAAGCCCACACTCGAAGCCATCATTAGATAGTAGGGAAACTAATATCTTCTGCATTATCATATTACTACATCACATGAGATGTTCAATCACTAATAAAAATGATAAAAGATGATGGCTACTTTTCTATTACGTTCTTCTTCTTTATTTCATATTTAGATTGTTAAGTATTATATGAGATGCAATAAAAGATGAACTAACATTTCATATCTTAAGAACAATAATAGGTTTGGGAAAACAAAAGGTAACGTATTCAATACTTTTTGTATCTCTTCAAAGTAAGATATAAAAATCTCACGTTGAAACATGAAGATATAATTTTTTATGGATAATAAATTCCTTTCTTTCATCCATTTTCTTTAATTTTATTTGAAAAGTCAAAATAGTGCTTAATTTGAGAGACATTTTTTATTTTTTAATATCAAATATTGGGATTCATTATATGTTTTTAAAGAAATACAAATTTTTGGGATGTATTTTTGTTTTTTCCTTATGTAACATATCCAATGGGCATAGTATCGTATATCTTAATATATTAAGTTGAGATCCCTTGCATATAATATTTGGTAAGAAATAATATCTTAGTACATTTTAACTCAACAAAAGTGATATCCAAGAAATGTATATTTGACTTCATCTTAATATCTAATTTGATTACGAGACTAAGAAGCTCACACTCGAAGCCATCATGGGACAGAAGGGAAGCTAACTCAAGAGTTTCTTTGCATTATATATCATATTGATGAGCACATGGGATGTGCAATCAATAATAAAAATAAATAAAAGATGATGGCTACTTTTTCAATTTTGTTTTTCTTCTTTATTTAATAAAAAGGTTTACTCTATTATGCCTCGATCCCTATTAGGTATAACCATATGAGAATATTTGGATTCATAAATATTATATAAAATTGGATAAAAAAGACTTAACATATTTAACTAATAATTAGATAAAATAAGTTATCCCAAAACTTTTTCGACTTTATTAATAATAGATTTTGGAAAAGTAAAAGATAACTTATTAAAAACTTTTTATATACTCTTTGCTTTGAGATATTATATTCTCATTTTCCGTGCTTAATAAATTCATTTCTCATATACATTTTCTTCCAATTTCTTTTTTCTTTTTATTTCAATTACTTTCAAAACTTCAAATAATGCTTAATGAAAGAGAGAATCTATATTTTTAATTCCAAATATTTGGATGTATTATATTATCTATCTCTAAACAAATACAAAATAATAGTGTCATACAATATATTTTTCATTTTTTTTTATTCATTCCACAATTCAATAATGATCATTATATAACATATCCAATGCTCATAATAAAGTATGTTTTAATTTATTAGCATGTCATTCTCCATTGTATAAAAGATCCTAGATATCATAATTCATGACATATATATATATATATATATATTAGATCCAATCCTGTTCAGTTAGTTGAAAGTGACCTTATGTCATATTTGAATTAAACTTGATAATATGAATCAAGTAAAACTGTGTAACTTTCTTTCATTTTTAATGGATTATTTGCAATCGATTGCCATCTATGATATTTTACAACAACAAAGTTTTGGAAAATTTAGTAGGTGGTTTCTCTATGTTATACCTTATGTCAAATTGAGGATTCAACAATAAATTGAATTATCATGACTAAAAATTAAAATTTGGAGTTATGTCGCTTGGACTATTTGTTCATCCCCCATTGGATAGTTTTGTTAATAATCAAGACAAGAACTTTCAAGTGGTATTAGAGTAAGTATTTTTTTTTAAAAAAAATTAAGTTGTTTCAATTCTGATAATTTTAATCAATAGAATAATAGAGAGTTGGTACTTCCATTAACTATCCACCATTATTTGATGGGAATAGCTACCCTCACTAGAAGGTCTGGATGAAATTTCTTATGCAAGGCGAGAATGTTTGGAATACAAGTGGTTGCCCCAGTTTCTTTTTATGAGAATGAACAATTAACATGTGTTTGAAAGAATAAAAATGAATGAACATGAGACATTCTCTAAGTTCTATACTAAATTTAGTAGTATTGTAAATTCTTTCTTTAACTTGGAATAGAAATGATTCCTAGGCTAAAGGTAATTAGAAAAATATTGAGATATCTTCGTAAGAGATGAAAGTCTAAGGTAACTACCTTTAAGAAAAGTAAGAATGCAATGAGACTAGATGAACTTGTAGGTTCCTTACAAACCTATGAGATGACTCTTCTATCCTTAAGGAGACCTAAAGGGGAAACCTTAAAGGCCTCCTTAAAATATAAGAATAAGTCTAGTGATGAGATTGAGTTTATCATCACTTAATCTAAAATTTTGATGTTTGCTAAGAAATTTAGAATTTACATGAAAATAAAAAAAAGTAAGAAAACTCGAAAGAGGACTCAAGGAAAAGAAGGAAAACTTCATCAAAGAAAACTAAAGATAAAGGCTCATCTAAATCTTGTTAAGATGAACGTTATAATTATGGAAGGAAATGACATATCTTTGCATATTTTCTTACTCCTAAAAAGAATGAAAAGGCAATGCAAGTAACTCTAAGTGATTTCAAATCCAATGATAATGAATGCACATGTTCAACTAAGAGTTAGAATAATAATTTTGTTGTTTTTACCATCTTATTACCCAAATCCTCCAAATCTGAATTCAAAAAACTTTGTTAACTCTAGATATGAGGAATAAGAGGAATTTGAAGATCTTCAAGAAGCATATATTGCTTTATATCATGAAAGTTATAAAATGAAGTGTTGTAATATGAAAATTAAAATTATTTTTAATAAAAAGAATTCTCACATTGAACTTGTTGAAAAGTGTCTCAAATTGTATTTTAAGTCAATTTGGAAAGTTATTGATTGTTTCCTAAGAGAAGCCTATTATTATAGGAAATATCCCATTATGAGATATTCTTTTTAGAAAAAAGGTATCTTTGACAATTATACACTTAGTTTCCTATAAAGAAACTTCCTTTATAATTAGGAAAAAATATAGGAAGAGATTTTGACCAAAATAGTAAGTCTCTTTTTGGGTATTAATTAGGGCTTTGGGATTTGAGAGTTTTAAGAGTTGTAATCTCCTTTAACAATAGTGAAAGTTCTTCTTTGTATTTACTCATGGATGTAAGCTTAAGGCTAAACCACATAAATTATTGTGCGTTTTGTTTTCATTTTTGTTATTATTTTCTCCCTATTACTATTCTTTGTCATGATTTGCACAATAAATTGGTATCAGAGCTAAGGTCATTAGACCTAGAATGGCGACAAAGTTTGAGGTTGAGAAGTTTGATGGAAAAAAAACGATTTCTATTTGTGGCGTGTTAAGATGTGTGCCTTATTGGTTCAACAGGGGTTGTCAAAAACACTGAAAGGTAGAGAGGCTCTACCAACAACGATGTTTGATGAAAAGAATGATGAACTGATGGATAAAGCACATAGTCCTATTCTATTGTGCTTGGGTAATGAGGTGCTTCGTGAGATTGTAGAAGAGGATACGATTGCCAAGTTATGGTTGAAGTTAGAAAGTTTGTACATGACGAAGTCTCTTACAAATCACTTGTATTTAAAGAAGTGATTGTATACTCTCCAAAGGAAAGAAGGTATGTCCATTAAAGACCACCTTGATGAGTTTAATAAAACTATCGTGGATTTGAGGAATATTGATGTTAGAATTGATGATGAAGACAAAGCCATAATTTTGATGTGTTCTCTATCGAAGTCTTATGAGCACTTCGTAGATACTATGATGTATAGTAAAGATACTCTTTTTATAGAGGATGTTAAAGCAGCCTTGAACTCAAGGGAATTGAGGAAAAGGGTATCCAAAAGTAGAGAAGATGACTCAGATGAAGGTTTGGTGGCTAAAGGGAGAACATGAAAGAAAAATAATGGCAAAAGAGGTCGATCTAGAACAAAATCTAAGGGAAACAACAAATCTTTCAAGTGCAAGAAAGAATGGCACTTCTTTAAGTTACTGTTACTAACTCAAGTAATGATCAGATTCTTAATTCAGGGTGCTCCTATCATATGTCTCTTAATATGGGTTGGTTTAGTACCTACAAACATAGATGATAAGAAGGTTCTCATGGGAAATGATGTAGCTTATAAGGTTTTTGGGATAGGCACAATTCGAATTTAAAATACATGATGCCATTGTGAGAACATTAACTGACGTAAGGCATGTTCCAAAATTGAAGAAAAATTTGATTTCTGAAAGGACACTTGACTCCAATGAATGCACATATAAAATTGGAGGTGGAGTTTTGAGGATTTCAAATGAAAGGAAATTAATGGTGTTTATACATAGCAGGGTAACACGGTTACTAGTGCACCTGTAGTTTCAACCTCAAAATCAATTATAGAGACTACTAGATTGTGGCATATGCGGCTTAGGCATATAAATGAGGTTTACTTAATGGATAGAAAACAAAATAACTAGATTTTTGTGAGCATTGTGTGTTCAAGAAACAATATAAGGTGAAATTCCATGTAGATATTCATAGAACTAAATGTACTTTGGATTATATATATCCATTCGGATCTTTGGGGCCCTTCTCAGGTTGTATCACATGGTGGTGAAAGATATATGCTGACCTTTATTGATGATTACTCTAGAAAGGTCTAAGTATATATCTTGAAACATAAGAATGATGTCTTAGGGAAGTTCAAGAAATGGAAAGTGATTATCAAGAAGTAAATTGGAAAACAAATCAAGTGCTTGAGAACTAACAATGGCATAGAATTTTGTAGGAAAAAGTTCAATGAGTTTTGCAAGAATGAAAGCATTGTGATACACCACATAGTTAGACATACTGCACAATAAAATGCTATTGCAGAAGGAATGAATAGAACTCTTTTAGAAGAAGCACAATGCATGCTTTTGAATACAGGGTTGTCAAAGGAAATCTTGGGTTGAAGCGATAAATTCAGCTTGTTATCTTGTGTATAAGAGTAGAACTCCTAAAGAGGTATGGTTTGGTTTCCCTTCTAATTATGTTAATTTAAGAATTTTTTGTTATTTTGCTTATGCTCACGTGAATGAAGGTAAGTTAGAACCAAGGGCAAGAAATTGCATATTCTTAGGATACACTGATGGAGTGGAAGGGTACAGGTTATGGTGTCCAGATTCAAAATTCTCCAAATTTCGCATGAGTAAGGATGTGACTTTTAATAAGTCTGCAATGTTAAGTCCTACAAAGGAGTAACTTCATACACAAAATGACTCTGATGTGAGAGAAAAGGTAAAGTTTGTACCTAAAGCTTCAGAAATCATAGAAAAAAATGATTTCAATAAAGCCAAAAGAGAAAGAAGTGCAACATCTTGATGATAAAAAAAATACACCATAAGAACAACAATATTGTTTGGCTAGAGATAGAACAAGGAGGCAGATTAAACCACCATAAAGGTATGCTTATGTAGATTTGGTTGCTTATGCACTTAATGTGGCATAAAGCATTAAAAGGAAGGAACATCACACTTATCATGAAGCCATCACTAGTTGAGAGTCTTCACAATGGATTCTTGCTATGAATGAGGAGATTGAATCTCTTTCAAAGAACCTAATTTGGCAACTAGTTGAGAAACCTAAAAATCAAAAGATTGTTGGTTGCAAATAGGTCTTTAAAAGAAAAGAAAGAATTCTAGGAATGGAGGATGCTAGGTTCAAAGCATGCGTGGTGGTAAAGGCATACACGTAAAAGGATGATGTGGACTTCAATGAAGTGTTTTCTCTAGTTGTGAAGCATAGCTTAATCATGGTGTTACTTGCGATGGTTACTTTATTTTATTTAGAGTTAGAGTAACTTGATGTCAAGACTGCTTTTCTACATGGTGAGTTAGAAGAACAAATTTATATGCATTAACCCAAGGGATTCATTATTTCAAGAAAGGAATACCATGTTTGTTTATTGAAGAAATCTCTTTATGGCTTGAAGCAATCTCCAAGGCAATGGTATAAAAGATTTGATACTTTTATGATTGGTAATGGCTACCATAGTAGTGAGTATGATCATTGTGTTTATCATAAGGACTTGTTTGATGGTTCTTTCATTTATTTATTGTTATATGTTGATGACATGTTAATTGGCCGTAAGAAAATGTTTGAGATCAATGGGTTGAAAACTCAACTTCAAGGAGAGTTTGAAATGAAAGACCTTAGAGCTACGAAGAAAATATTAGGTATGGAGTTTCATAGTGACCAAAAAGCAAGGAAATTGTATTTATCACATAAAAAGTACATTGAGAAAGTGTTAGAACGCTTTGGACTACAAGGGTCAAAATCAGTATGTACTTCATTAGCAACTCACTTCAAACTTTCAAGTGCTTTATCACCATAGACCAAAGAAGAAAAAGAGTACATGTCACATGTTCCTTATGCTAGTGCAGTTGGGAGCATTATGTATGCCATGATCTGCACTAGGCCAAACATTTCACATGTAGTTAGTGTGGTGAGTAGATATATGAATTGCCCTGGAAAGATCCATTGGCAAGCAGTGAAATGGATACTTCGATACTTGAGAGGAATATCACATGTGGGTTTAGTATATGGTAAAAGTATTGACATCTCTAGAGAAATTGTTGGTTATGTTGATTCTGAGATTTAAACAAAAGAAGATCTCTAACAAGGTATGTATTTACTTTATGTGGTAATGTTATTAGTTGGAAAACAACTTCACAATCTACAATTGCTTTGTCAACCACTAAAGCATAATAGATGGCCACCACAGAAGCAATGAAAGAAGCTATTTGGCTTAAGGGTTTGGTTGGCAGTTTAGGCTTCCAACAAGAGTTTACTGTTGTGTATTGTGATAGATAAAGTGCCATACATTTGACTAAAAATCAAATGTTCCATGAAAGGAGCAACATATTGATGTCAAAATGCATTTTATTAAGGATGTGATTGCACATGGTGCTATTGTAGTGAAAAAAAATCCTTACAATGGACAATCCAACAAATATGATGACTAAGTCTATTCCTACGGTTAAGTTCAAGTTTTGCTTGGACTTAATTGGTGTTAATAGTATTTGAAGGTCCCTATGGGGTGTGGGAGCCAAGTAACTTGGAAGACTTTTGAGTTTGTTTGAATCTTGGGAATTTGAGCCAAGGTGGAGATTGTTGGAAAATGTCTCAAATTGTATTTTGAGTCAAATTGGAAAGTTATTGATAGTTTCCTAATACAAGTTAATTATTCTAGGAAATATCCTATTATGAGATTTTTTTTTTTTTTAAAGAAAATGTAACTTTGACAATTATACACTTAGTTTCCTCTATAGAAACTTCCTTTGTAATTATGAAAAAATATAGGAAGAGATTTTGTCCAAAATAGTAAGTCTCTTTTTAGGTATAAATTAGGGCTTTGGGATTTGAGAGCTTTAAGAGTTGTAATCTCCTTTAACAATAGTGAAAGTTCTTCATCTTCACTTGTGGATGTAGGCTTAAGGCTAAACCGCGTAAATAGTTGTATGTTTTGTTCTTGTTTTCCTTATTCTTTTCTCCCTATTATTATTCTATCATGATTTGCACAATAGAACCTTTAGAAATTGATAAAATTGAGTTAAATGATAAAATAAATTCATATGAATCTTATTAAAACAACATGGACAATAGGACCAAGGAATTAATGATAGATAATGAAAATCAAGTAAAAAGAATGATTTTTTTTTTTAATTTGAAGCCATGTCTTGATTAGAAACAAAAAAACAAAATCCCTTTTTGGAGTGAGATCGACTAAAAAGAATAAAAGAAGCTAAAATGAAATATTTTGGTCAAGTTGATATATTTTAATTAAAATGATTTTAAAAAAAAAAAAAAAAAGAAAGCATATGAAGACAAGAGAGGTTTATGTTACATTAATAAGTCTAGAACTCCTATGAGTGGAAAGATCAATTTTATTAAACTTAAAGTTCCTCTTGTAGGGAATCTACCTCCATGCCAACTCCTAAATGGCATAAGTGATTTGAACATCTCACTATTAAGTATTATAAAAGGTCTTTAAAAATATCAATCTCGTGTTAATATGGCAGTGAGTGAATCTAATTATCATGAAAATCACATTTTGATTAACAAGAAAGATAGTAATTCTTACACTAAACCTAAGAAAGGGAAGCATCGTAGTAGCACAACTCCAAAAATTAAGCAAATTTAGGCTAGAAAAGATCATTTGATTGCACTTCAAGGTTCAAGCTTAGTAAGTTCCAAGTCCACTCCATATTCTCTTAAGATTTCATCTCCTAGGAAATCTTTGGGATATTTCTCTCCTACATAACATATATTATTGCATCATCACATTTTTAACCATGAATAATACTAATAAAAGATGATTTTCATGTAAAAGATTCTTCATCCAATTTAAAAATAAATAAAATCGATTTAGTTGCTTAAATGATTTTATATGCTTAAATAAAAATGTAATGCAATGAAATTAGCACACCAATAATTTTACAAAAAAAAATCCTAGAAAAATTAACTTGGAATACCACCTCTTTGAAGTTTTCTCCTTTTTCTTGATTCCTTTTGTCTTGATATATGTTCTTGATTGACACTTTAGAAATCTTCTTACCTAATCACACTTAGAATAAGAATCATTAGTTGCAAACCTTGTTTGTAATTAACAAAACCAAAATTAACCAAAACATGGTCAAACATCCATAACTATGGTAGTTTTTCACTAAAAAGATTTTCTTCATACTATTTTAAACACTTTCAATTTTTCTTTTTCTAAATTCTATTTAGAAGAGAATCATGTTCACAAGTACCGCAAAAATTCTTTCTTAATTCTGTAAAACTTTCTTTATTTTTTTTTAAATATTTGTTTATTTATTTTTCTTTTTTTCTTTTTAACTTTTTAAAAAGATTTTTGTACTTTTATTGGTCTTTTTGTCTTCTCTTAGATTTTTTTTTTGGGAATTAAAATCCAAAAAGAAATAACTTCTCTTTATTGGAAATTAAAAAAATCATTATTTAAAAAATTTTCTAGATTAGAAAAACCACTATTTTCAATCATTTATAATAAAATTATATTTTAATAATATTTTTCATGTATATATATTCTATTTCAGGGAGGAGGGACATGTGCATTGTAACCGGTGGATATATGAAATATATATATATATATATATATTCTATTTCAGGGAGGAGGGACATGTGAATTGTGACCGATGGATATTAGAAATATATATATATATATATATATATATATATATATATATATATATATATATGAACACATGTTAGTGGGTGAATCTTTCCTACCAAATTCCAATTTTATTTTCATTTCCTATCTAAAATATTGAGCATTAGTAGTAGAATTAAACTACCTAAGTTATAGCCTTTGGTAAAAAGTTTATTTCCTACCATTAAACTACCTTTAAATACATGACCACTTGTGTGATTGTGTGGCCCACAAGTCACCACGAGAAGTTCCTCTGGATTATTAGCTTGCTAGGGCACATGAGATCTTGTGCAGTCAATAAAGATGTTGATATAAATACGGATAATGAATAAAAGAATTAAAATAACAAAAAAAAAATTAATAATTAGTGATTTGGATTTTTTTTTTTTTTTTTTTTTTACATGATTTATGGAACAGTCCTCTCCTTGACAGGCGGTGCCCAATGCCAGGTAAGATAAAAGAAATAATATAATTTTTTTTTTCTTTATAAAACTTTTTCTCTCACTTTTATCCAACTTAAGCATGAGATAGTACTAATTCTTAGGTTCTTGTCACCCTTGGAGATTTCTTTATAATCCAAGCTCAACCGGAAAGAACCTGACAGCAGTTGGGTTCTCGAAAAATTGAAATATATATATATGAGAAAAAAAAATAGGACAAACTTAAAAAATAGATTTAAAATTAGTAAATTATTTTTATTTATTTTTAAATATTTATTTAACTTTTTTTTATTTATATAAAAATTAAATAATTTTAAAATATATAACTTTCTAACTATTTTTAATTATATTTGATTTTTTATATATATATTTTTCAAGATAAATAGTGCAAATATGAAAAATTCATTTTGCTTCACATTTTCTTCTTATATTTTGCAAAACCAAACATGCTATAATTATAAAAGCTGATGACTGCTTTTCAATTGTTTCAATTTATTTGGATTGCTAAATATTGTATTGGGTAGAATAAGTTATCACAAAACTTATCATAATTATTAATAATATGTTTGGAAAAGGTGATGGATAACCTATTTAATATTTTTTTATATCTCCTTTACATGAGATATAATAATCTCATATATATAGAGATTATGGATAATTTTTTTTTTCTTCATCCATTTTGTTCTACTTTTTATTTTATTTTATATTAATTACTTTGAAAACTCCAAATAATGCTTAATGTGAAAGAGAGTTTATATTTTTTTAATACCAAATATTTTGATGCGTTGTATATTTTTTTAGAAATACAAAATATTGGGATGCATCCACCCAAAATCAAAGATCATATATAATGTGACATCCAATGCTTGTGATGGATGTGAGGGAGGGGCAGAGCCACCTTAGGCTCGGGGCAATGCCCCCTCAAATTTTAAAAATAAACATTTTGTTTTGTTTATATAAGAATTTTAGAAAGTTAAAAACATAAAAATACTTGAATAGATTTTATAAAATATTGATTTGTTTTTATTTTTATTTTATTTAATTTTATTAAATTAAATTTATTTAAATCCTAATATATATAAAATAAATCTAATAAAATAAATTTTTATAATTTTGCATTTGATATTTTATGAAATCTTTTTTTTGGTTGTGGAGTATGTTTTGTTTGATTTTCAAATTTTTTAAATGCTTAGACTTTTAGGTTTAATTAAGTAATTGCTAATTTAAGAATAACTACAATTTGAATATTATATTATTTCATTTTTGATAGAATTTAATCTTATTTAAATATTTGATATTTTATCAAATATTTTTTTTATTGATAGGTTATTTTTAGTTTGATTTAAATATTTTTGTAAATGTTTAGATTTTTAGGTTTAATCAAGAATTTATTAATTTAATGTGGATTATAATTGCATAGTAAATAACTTTTTTAAAAAAATTTTATCACCATCAAGTGATTTATATTTAATTATTTAAAAATATAAAAAAAATATTAATGAAATTATTATATTTTTCTAAGAGTTATTAAATATATTTTGGTCAGATTTCTTACTTTTTTATTTTTTAAAAATATTATTTGAATTTTTTAATAAACTTTCAATGACTCTTTTACTAATGTTTTTAGTATTTTTTTTTTCTTCATTTGATTAATTATATTATAAATTATTCTTCTTTTTTTTTTTTATATAACTAATATCATTAATTACTTATTTTATTAAATAATAGCAATGCTACCATTTCTAAAATATGAAAATTGATTTATATTTATTATAATCCACAAATTTTCTATTTTACCCTTTTAGCAAAATTTCAGAGTCCTCTTGAATACTAATTAAAATATTTACAAATAAGGTCAGTTTAAAATACCGCCATTATTAAAAATTGATTTGGGAACAAGCTATAAGAAGATTTCATATAAATTCCTTCAGTTTCCGAATGAGGTCCATTCAAAATACCATAATTAAGATCACCTCTTGTTAGGCTACCTATCCCAAAACCCTTGTATAATCCAAAAAAATAGTATTTTAATTTTTGGTTCTAAAAAAAATTAAAGAGGAAATAGATAAAATAGAAGGTAAGAAAAAGTTTTATTACTTTTCTTATGTAAAGATTAAATTATTTGAATATACAAAAGCTCTAATAAAAATTAAATTATTTAAAAATATAAAAATTTATAATTAATTTTAATTATATTTAATTTTTTATAATAAAATCAAACATGAGAAAATATTTTTTTTTTTAATATTTTTTCTTTTGTTAATACTTTCCTAGAATCAAATATAAGATCAAGTGAGCAAAAAGCACAACCACATTATATGTTTCATTTGTTTAGATTTAGGTCGAAAAAAAATTGATGACAGATGGATTAATTCCTACTTATAACACTTAGTTGCCTTCATTTATAAATAAATACAAGGGTGATGGATGACCCCATCTTGCTCTAGCTCCCGCAAACAAAGCCATAACACTATATATATACATATATATTAAAGCTTCAACAAAGTTTGTTTTCTTAGTTTCTCTCTTCACATGTTGGCCGGTTTCTTTCCTTTTTCATGTATTAATATTTTGTTTAATTGTTTTACTTTACACTAGGGTATGGAGCATGTGACGAAGCCATATGGTCGCAGGTTTTGCAATGTGAGGTGAAGCAAGGAATGTAATCACTGCGTTGTAGTGTTCCTGACGGCTGCAGATTTCTTTGTCCGGCTAACCACCCCTGTCAATGCATCATCCACTTGTGTGACTGTAAGGCCGAATCCATCATTGGACAGCAGGGAAACTAACACAAAGGAGTTCCTCCTCCTAGAGCATATGAGATGTGCAATCATAATAAAAATATTGAAGATTAATAAAAATGATGGCTACTTTTCTGTAATTGCCCACTTTGAGTTGAATCAACCTTCACGGTTTTAAAATATATCTAGATGATTAAAAGAAGTTCATACATAAATATTATCAGAAACTTTTTTTCATTATCTTATATAAGATATTAAAATCAGCCCCCTCCCCCAGTGTACTCTTAATTACATCAAGATCAAGGATTCGTTGACATCATTTTGTAGTAACTTGCTTCCTTCTATGTAAATATTGTTGGTTCTGTAACCAATGAGACCTCATGAATTTAAAACATATCTGTATAATTAAAAGAAGTCTGCATATATAGAATCATGATATCCTATATTAGATAATAGAATTTTTTTTTTTTAATACCATATTTGAATGGACTTCTCTAAGCCATGTAAACATGTTTTAAATTCATAAGAACCCATTGGATGTAGAATATATAATATATACATGAGATGAAGTGGGTCGTTATAGTATCGAAGTCTATTTTTGACCTTAATGTAGACTTATGTTTATTCAATCTCGTAAAGGGTACTTGTTTATTTGGCTATGCAATCCTATGCAAAAGTATCATAGTTGATATCGAACCCTGGGAGTTTGTTTAGCTTCACAAAGGATGTTTGTGTGTTTGGTTCCATTTGCGTAGTCTTACAAGGCATGTATATATTTGGTCTCATAAGATTGTGGGACATGACAAGGATATCATGTTTGCATGAGAGTGATTGTGATATCCTACATATGTATGGGAGAAACTTCTTGACACTATATATGTATATATTTTTCTTTACTATGTAGAAGCCATTAAAGTCATGAGGACTCATTACGCCTAAAGTGAAGAATATCTATATAAGAGGAGGGAATAAACATTACAAATTATGAACCCTGATGTGGGACTTTGTGTGTTCTTCCCTCAAGGTTATGTTATGTTGTCTCATATTTGAATTAAATCTTAAAAGAAATGGATTCAATGTTTTAAGAATTCGAATGGGAACAAAGAATGGAATTGGAATCCACTTGAATATTAAAAGAAAATTTTGATATCACCATTAAGAAGATTTCATACCAAATCAGGTCCTTCCAAAATACCATAGATAATTAAGATCTCCTCTTATTCTTATTTTTATAATTGATTTCCTCCACTTTTAATTTTTTTTTAAAATAACATCTCTGATTTTATTCTTTTTATAATCGATTTCGTCCACATTTAATTTTTTAGGGTAACATCTCTGATTTTATTCTTTTTATGGCCCATATATTACCAGATCAGCTGTAACTTGGATGCCTCTTATTAAGGTATGATTGGTAGATAATATTTTAATTCCTTTAAGCCCTATTTGATTTCTAAAAAATTTGAGAAAAATCAAAATGGAGTGGAAAATGAAGGGAAGAAAAAAGTAAAAGAAGATTTTCTTTCCTTGACACAAAACATAACATTAAGTGAGTACTAAGCATATTCACATAATATGTTTAATTTGTTTAAGATATTTTTTATTTGTAAAAAATTTGAAAGAAAATACAAGGGAAAGAAAATAAAAAATAAAAAGTGAAGGAAAATAAAAAAAAATTAAAATCAATAAATTATTTTTATATACTTCTTTAAATTCATTTAACTTGTTTTTTCTCTCTTTATATAAATTAAATAATTTAAAATTGCATAAATTTTAAACTAATTATAATAATATTTTATTTTGTGTATTATCGAAATATGATAAGACCATTTTTTTTCTTTCTTTAATACTTTCCAATAATAAACATAGCATTATATTCAAATAAAAAGAAAGTGAATGTCAAGTAGATTCCTACTCATAACACATTGTTGTCTTTCACCTATAAATAAATATACAAGCTGGCCATAACACCATATTCACAAATCAATATACAAAAAATATGGAGAAAGCTTCAACTAAGTTTGTTTTCTTGGCTGCTCTCTTGGTCATTGCTTCATGTTTGTTTCGTTTCTCTTTCGTGAATTAATATTTGGTTGGTTGTTTTACCTTACACTTGTGTATAGAGTATGTGAACTTAAGCATATGGTGACAGGTTTTCCAATGGGAGGTGAAGCCAGGAATGTAGTCATATGGCATTGTACTACTCCAAAGGACTGCAATAATCTTTGTCCAACTTGCCCCCCATGTAAATGCATCAATACGATTTGTGACTGTGGGGTTAAGAAGCTCACACTTGAAGCCATCATTGGACAACAAGGAAACTAATATGCTCTGCATTATCATATTGCTACATCATATGAGATGTTCAATCAATAATAGAAATAATAAAAGATGATGTCTACTTTTCTATTGGGTTCTTCTTCTTTGTTTCATATTTAGATTATTAAGTATTATGTGATATACAATAAAAGATGAGCTAACATATCATATCTTGATTGCTCTTATTGAATTCATCAGTAATAGGTTTGGGAAAATCAAAGGGTAACTTATTCAATATTTTTTGTATCCCTTTGAAGTTAGATATAATAATCTCATGTTGAAACATGAGATATAATTTTTCATGAATAATAAATTCCTTTCTCTCATCCATTTGCTTTCAGTTTTTAATTTTTTTCATAATAATTACTTTGAAAAATCAAAATAGTCTTTGGTAAAAGTTTATTTCCTACCATTCATGTTATTAGGTGATTAAAAATTAAATAAAATAATTGATTCTACAAATTTCCTTGTCTTTCCTCTATTTTTTTTCCTCCACAAATATTTTCCTCCTAAACCCTTCTTTGATTTTCTACTTTTTATAATCAAATCTCCTTTGATTTTATCCTTTTGCCTTTCTTTTAATAATAAGATCTCCTTGGAATACATATATAAAAGTTGTCAAAATATATCCCAAATCCTTGTATAATCCATACCATATTAACTCCCATAATATATTTGTCTAGATTTAAATTAAAAGAAAGAAAATCGATTACAAGTAGACTCGTACTCATAATACTTTGTTGTCTTCACCTATAAATGGGTATCTAACGGTGAGCCCCATCTTACTTTCCTGCAGACAAAGCCATAACACCATACGCATAATCCATAGATATGGAGAAAGCTTCAACTAAGTTTGTTTTCTTGGTTGCTCTATTGGTATCACTTCATGTTGGTTTCTTTCCTCTTTCTTGTATTAATATTTAGTTAGTTGTTTTGCCTTACACTTGGGTATAGAGTATGTGATGAACTTAAGCATATAGTGTCAGGTTTTCCACTGGGAGGTGAAGCCAAGAATGTAGTCACACTACGTTGTAGTGTTCTAGAGAACAGCAAATATCTTTTGTCCAACTTGCCACCCCTGTAAATGCATCAATCACTTGTGTGACTGACACTAAGAATCTCACACTCAAAACCATAATTGGACAGCAGGAAACTAACATCGATCTTTTGCATTATCAAGACCCACTTCAAGGGTGTGAGGTCAATTTGATCTCTATTACACGACCATAAAGACAAGAACATTGTTGTCACTTTTACCTCCACTGAGCCGCCACATTCATCGTTGAATTTCATCCCTGAATGTCTCCATTACGGCAATGAATTCACCATTACACGACCACTTCATTGATTTTTCATACAAAAAAATTAGTTATGAATCTATCATTAAATCCACACCGAATTTCACCATTTGTCTACTGGAGTTCAGCCATTAATTCACCATTAAATCTATTGAAATCCTCACTAATGCAGCTATACATTTAGCCTCAAAACCTTCGTGAATATAGTCACCGAAATACAGCCATAAAATCTTCCTCAAACAGCCACCAAATTCTTCCTCAAAATTTCCTCTCCAAGAATTTTCTCACTGGGCAAACAAGTTCTTACCGTAGCTCTTGATATAAACAGAAAACTAATACTAACATTTTTCACAATAACAGTAGTGAGCAGAGGATATGCTTTATTTATTGATAAACAAACATTCTGTAAATAGGCTAATACATAACTGAAAGCAAGATGAAAATAGGCACTATCCCACGTTAAAAACAAACTCCTATGACTAGGTAAACAAACTCACTAAAGACTAGGACAACCCACGTGCAAATTATTAAATTTTCTCAACAATCCCTCCCTTAAACTGATGTTTCAGACATAACTTCCAGTTTAATAAGAGTTAAACTTTGGAGCTCCATCCCTCAAATTGAAATATTTGAAGTACAAACACCAAGTAGCTTCCTAAGCTTCTAAAATGTAGGAAACTTGAGAGGCTTGGTTAGAATATCAGCGATCTGATCTTCGCTTCTATAGTAAATAAGATTAATGACTCCATCATTCGTGAGATCCCTCAAGAAATGATACTTCACATCTATATGTTTGCTTCAACCATGTAAAACTGGATTTTTTGAAAGCTTTATTGTTGAACTGTTGTCACTATAAATCTGAGTAGGTCCATCCTCCTTGAAATGCAGCTCTTTAAGGATTTTCTTTAACCAAATAGCTTGACAAGCACAAGCTGTTGCAGCAACAAATTCAGCTTCAGTAGATGATAAAGTGACAATGGGTTGTTTCTTTAATGATCATGAAACGGCTCCTGTCCCCATCATGAAAACATACCTAGACTGACTGTAAAGCCAAATAGATCTGACTTTTCTCCATTCTTGTAGAACAACCCAAACTCCTTAGTACCTTGCAAGTACCAGAAAATTCTTTTTGCAGCCAAGAGATGAATCTCTGTAGGACATTTCATGTACCTGCTAATCACACTTACAGCATGCATTATATCAGGTCTTGTTGTCGTCAAATACATTAAACTCCCCACTATTTGTTTGTAAAGAGTGTCGTCGACCTTCTTTCCACCATTATCTTTGTTTAGCTTCATACCAAACTCAGATGGAGTATTTACAGGATTACAATCCTTCATCTGAAACTTGTCTAAGATTTCTTGCACATACTTCTTTTGAGAAAGAAAAATTCCAATTGAAGAATGCATCACTTCAATGCTAAGAAAATAATGCATCATGCCAAGATCAGACATTTCAAATTCAACTATCATGGAATTCTTGAAACTTCCAAACATGGTTGTATTATTTCCCATGTAGATTAAATCATCTACATATAAGCAAACAATGAGCATTTTTCCTCCATCTTCAATCTTTATAAAAAGTGTATGTTCATAAGGACATTTTTGAAATCCTTCCTTTAAAAAATAAGTTTCTATACGATTATACCAAGCCAGTGGAGCTTGTTTTAATCCATATAGAGTTTTCTTTAACTTATACACTTTATGCTCATTGCCAAGTTTTGCATAACCAGGAGGTTGATCGATAAATACCTCTTCTTTCAAATCTCCATGGAGGAATGCTGATTTCACATCCAACTATAAGATAAGCCATGAGTTTTGAGTTGCCACAATCACCAATCTGATTGTATCATGCCTTGCAGCCAGAGCAAAGACTTCTTTATAATCAACACCAAACTCATGCTTGTAGCCGTTAGCTACCAAGCATGCCTTGTGCTTGTCAACGTCACCATTCTCCTTCAGCTTTGTCTTGTAAACCCACTTTACACCAATGGTCTTTTGCCCTTTTGGAATATCACATAGCTCCCATGTATCATTTCTTTCATGGCTGTAATTTCAGCATCCATAGCCTTTCTTCATTTAGGTTCTTTAACAACCACTTCAAAAATAGTAGGATCACAATCTGAAAACATAGCAAAATATGTAAGTGGGTCATCACCTTGGTCAACTTTAGTTACCTCATAATTAGTCATCCATATTGGTCTTCTTCGAACATGTTGAGGCCTTTGTCACTCGGCTGCAAGTGGGCTTTGATAAGCTATTGGAGCATTTTGAGTGACTTCCTCTTCTTGCTCATTCTCCATAAGTTGTTGCCCTTTCTTATCATCATCAAAATCTACTGGAATATTTTCTTTAACACCATTTTGTTTCCATGACCAGGTGTTTTTTTTCATCAAATACCACATCACGACTGATGACAATTTTCATGGTGCTAGGATTGTACAGTTTATAAGCTTTTGACTTATCACTAACACTAAGAAAAATGCATTTGTCTCCCTTGTTATCCATTAACTGAACCTTCTAGGCAAAGATGGAACATCAATTTAAGGGAGAGATTGTTGAGGAAATTTAATAATTTGCACATGGGTTGTCCTAGTCTTTAGTGAGTTTGTTTACCTAGTCATAGGAGTTTTTTTTTTAACGTGGGATAGTGCCTATTTTCATGTATCAGTGGTATCAGAGCAATCAATAGCTTGGAAAAGATAATTCTTTGCTTTAAGATCCTTTAACTTCAGCCCTTCAAGCTTTATCTTTTGCGTATCTGTCAGCACAACACCTTTTGTTGATTCTGCTACTCTAGAAACAACAACTGTCCAATATTCTTTGGACCTTAAGAAGTTCTCCATGAGCATGCTTCAATGGTCATGGTGACCATCAAAGCGTGGAATGGCGAGTTGTACAAAACTTTCAGAAGCCATTAATTTCACTTTTTACTCTCCTTGGAACCCAGCTCTGATACCACTGATATAAACAGAAAACTAATAATTTTTTGCTTTAAGATCCTTTAACTTCAGCCCTTCAAGCTTTGTCTTTTGCACATCTGTCAGCACAACACCTTCTATTGATTCTGCTACTCCAAAAACAAAAACTGTCCAATATTCTTTGGACCTCAAGAAGTTCTCCATGAGCATGCTCCAATGGTCATAGTGACCATCAAAGCATGGAATGGTGGGCCATACAAAACTTTCGAAAGCCATTAATTTCACTTTTTACTTTCCTTGGAACCCAGCTCTGATACCACTAATATAAACAAAAAACTAATACAACATTTTTCACAATAATAGTAGTGAGCAGAGGATATGCTTTATTTATTGATAAGCAAACAGCCTGTAAATAGGCTAATACATAATTGAAAGCAACATGAAAATAGGCACTATCCCATGTTAAAAACAAACTCACTAAAGACTAGGACAACCCATGTGCAAATTATTAAATATCCTTAACAACTCTCTCACTCTCAAGTGTCTCCAAAATTCTCTAGAGATATTTTCTCCCCCAAAATTTTTCCAAGTTCCCAAAAGTTCAAAAAGTTCCAAAAGCCCCTCTCACAAAATTTTATTTTTCCTTTTATACTCTTTATTAGAATATTCTATTTTTTTTCCCTCTTAATTTTCTTCAAAATTTAAAATTCTTCTAAAGAATTCTTTCAAGTGATCTCCAAACTCACATGACCTCTCATTAGAGAAATTTATGCACTTGTAACCAAATACAAATTATATGCTAAAAATTAAAACCAATTAGATGTAAAAGTAAAATTGAAATATCAATCACAAGAACTCAAAAATTGAAATATCAATCATAGGCACTCAAAAAAAATAGAAATATCAATCTTATGAAATCAAAAATCAAAATACCAAACACTTGCAATAAAAATAATAATAATAAAAACATGAGTTAAACCAAATGCACTAAAATCAACAAAACTAACAAAAGAAAGGTTCACCAAAACAAAACAAAATCCTAAACTAAAAAATTAGAGGTCACTAATCATCACACTAAGCTTCCATAAAATCTCTCCAAAATGTCTCCAAAAAAATATCAAAAACAATGATAAAATGAGTGATAGTGTACCACCAATGGGAACCCAATAAACAACTCAGAAAAGGGGACCCTAAGTGTGTAATGAAGGAACATGGATAAGGGAAGATAATCAAAGGATAACATGTGCTAAGAGGACAAAATGGCCCTCCACATTTTCATGTCCATTCAAGAACATATATTTCACTTGCTTTTCACATTTATCATTTTGATGGTTGTACAAACATGGCTACACACTTAGGATAAGTTTTTGACTTGAGGATCACTAAGGTGACCTTTACATCATAAAGAATGTTTCAATCTTGCAATGGTGGCTTTTACATTTGAAACATTGCTAAGGTTCCAAAACCATTCAGGAAAACCTTTTTTTTTTTTTTTTTTTAAGACTAAAAAAGAAGACAAACAACAAAGAGAAACAATCTCAAACACTCAAAGGAGATTTTGGGTGACTTTACTCATTCTTCAAGGCATATTAGATAGACATAAGCTTACATTTGGACCTTAAAGATCGTTACTCACATTTTATGCAACCACAAGGTCCAATATCAAACTTTTACTCACTTAGAAGATATGCTATTAGTCTTTTGGAGTTTATCTAAGCAAATCAAAATAATAAAAGACTCAATATCATGATCACCATTCAGCCCATGGAAATAAATATTTCTTAGAGCTTTTAAGATCATTATGAGTCAATCTAACTCTTTCTTGTATATATATATATATAAAACAAGCATGTCACTCACATGAACTTATCAATTTTGATCAAAAATAAAGAAAAAAAAAATAAGACAAAAAGAATACTAACACAAGGACACTTTGGAATGTGGGAAGACACATGACTCAAAGATATGCATGAAGGATGTCTTAGACAAGTTCTAGAGACAGTCGACTGAGTGTACATAAACCTATGGAACTTCTAAGGACTTAAACCTAGAAACATCCAAAGGTTTAGTAAGAAGGTTAGCAATTTGACCATCTATAGGAACAAATCTAATGAAACAACTTTGTCTTCTACTAAGTCATGAATGAAGTGATGTCTAATGTCCATATGTTTTGGTCTAGAATGAAGAACATGGTTCTTTAAACTACCAATAGCATTGGCATCATCAAATTTCCCTCCCCTATCAATCCTAACATTTACACTAGGATGCTCCTTTTCATTTTGAAACAATTTATGTTGGAATAACATATCAACACATGCAATTTTAAAACTTCCACACATAAGAGAATAGGATGAAGGAATTTTTTTACTAACAACATAGCAATTATCACAATTTCTCAAGCCAATCATCATACGTATACCATCCAACTCAAGTGTCTTGCATAACTTTGTGAAAATTGGACATTGAACCCATTCTTACACATTTGGCTTATGCTAATTAAGTTAGCCTTTAAACCTTCCACATATAAGACCTCTTTAAGAGTAGGAATGTTGAGGGCATAAATGGTACCTTTGTTTTTCACTCTTTGGGCATTATCATCACCAAATATTGCATTCCCTCCACTAAATTCAATGAAATTAGTTAAAAATGATTTATTACCAATCATATGACATAAACAACCACTATCAAAGTACTATGAATGTGACTCACTAGCCCTAAGTGAGGTATAGACAAGAAAACATTTAAGCTCGTTTTTTTTCACCCAAATTTGTTTGACATTTAAGACTTTCATATTTTCATTTGAAGTGTACCCTTTCAACTCACCATTATGAAGGATCTTTAAGCTATTCTTAGACGCTCTCTTATTCTTATTTAACAACATATTCTTCAATGTATGACATTTATATTAGGATCGAGCCCCTAAAAGAAAGACATGGTGTAACAAAGTTAGACTTGATTATTCTCTTTATTATCATTTTGGTGTATTAACATTGATTTGAGAATTCAACCTATATTTCTTACATTATATATGACTTGGGTGCTTTAGAAGTTGCACAAAGGATACAAGTCATGAGTTCCTTGTAAGTAAATAAGTTATCCATAGTCGATTTATAGATTTAGATAATCTAGTAGAGACTATAGCATACAACCTCTTAATTAGATGGAAGATTTGTCTTAACTGTCAGGATGGGTTTTCCATGGTAAGTGCACTAGTGTATGTAATGCATACTATATAGGACCTACGATGAATTATGACACAAGGCCATCAATTGTCATGATTCACCAAACTACTATATTGCATGGACTCTCATCCTTGAGAGGATATTAAGTTTGTGTAGAAGTTAGTAGTAGCTTTGACCTACAAGTGAGATCGTAATATGATCATATATTCCCTATGGATTAGGTCACTATTGATTGAAGCTGGTGGCAACATGTATTCTTAAAAAAGGCACCATGATATCTCATGGGATTGAGATAGTGTGTCCTCTTAGGTGATCCAAAGGACATGCGATCATGAAATCTATGGCACCATAGTAATTCGTCAAGTAGAATTTGACATATGCTTTTTATGAGATAGAGTATGTTATTTGATCACATAATAAGTGGGATTTATAACTCAAAGATTGGAGAGGTAATCTTGATAAGTGATAACACTACCTTGTTAGATTATACACGTAGTGGATAGGAGGTCACGGACCTAAGCTTTGTCTCGTTGTTATTTATATTGGGTATTAGAGCGCGGTTGATTCTCTTTAGTGGAATATTGAATCAACTTCATAATTAGATTATGAGGGAGCTAGTACTCCTATGCATCCAAGTGGTCCCCATTCTAAGCTTATATATATGAGGGTTGGTTCTAGGTTCACTCTTGTACATAAGAGTGTTTTGGTAATTACGCAAATTGCATAAGGGATAGTAAACAAGGTCTCTAAATTTGACTAATTTATTAATTAGATGACCTTATGTGGTTAATTAATCAATTGGAACCCATTTTGGACTAGATTAAGTGACCTAAGCCTTGATAGACTCAAGTCACTTAAGCCAGTAAGGGAACCCTATAAATACTCCCTTAAGGATTAGAGTTTCCATCACTTTTAAGAGGCAGTCGTCTTCCGCCACTAGAGAAAGGGAGCCAAAACTTCATTTCTTTCATTGTCCACACTTTGGAGTATCAAGATCATGGGGTTTGACTCATCGGGTGGAAGATATTAGGTGTATGACACCTTTAGACTTCTTCTTCTCCTTGTGGAATTGATTTAGAAAAATATAGATCTAGGCATGAGCTTTGTCTTCTCTAGATCATTATCTTAAGATGTTTTTTTAGCCATATATTTTCCCTTTTATAGATTTAGAGAAGCCTAGGATAGATGCATGCACCCTACAAGATCCAGGGCATGGGAATGAAGTAATCCAAGGTTCCCAACAACTTGTATCAAAGACCTAAGTTAGGTTTTTGTATGTTAGATTTGTTCTAGTATGCGCTAACATCTTTTTTGCAAGTTGGTTATTCATTTCATGGCCTAAAGGGATGAATGAATGTCTTTAGTTTATTATTATGTTTGAATTTGTTGGTGATTATTGATTTAATGTGTTGCTTTCTAGTTTGGGTAGTAAGCTCCGTGTTTAAGAGCATAAGATTTTCTTTTTGGATGTAAAAGTTTTTTATTTTGTCTAAATTGATTGTAAACTCCTTTTTGAGGAGTATAGGATTTTTTATTATGTAAAAGTTTGATTTTTTTTATCAATCTTGTTACCCAAAGAGAGCGTAGACACATTCTAACCAATCATAGCGGTTTTATGGACATTCCCTAACCAAAAAAGGGCAAGTTTTTGAAGCTTAAGGTGGTCAAAATGGTGCAAAAGCAACCTTGGTTGTGCAAGACAATGATGTAGTGCTTAAGCACTAACATTAGCACTCAAGCGATTGGACTAGTGCTTAAGTGCATCGGGTGCTCAAGTGCTCATTTCAGCAATGCAAATTATATCCAATGCTCTCTTTAAATTTTTGGGCACACAAGCGCAAGTGATGACAGATTAGTGCTTCTAGCAAATTTATGGTTTTTCATTTTTTTCTAACCTTGTACTTGTTACAAGTTTGATTTGGTACTATTGGTGATTTGGATTTTATCCAAATTTATTGCCAATTATGCAACAAGATCCCTAAAGGCCATTGGGAAACTATTTTATTTAAATTATTTCTTTTTTTATGCTTTATATTTATTGCATATGTGGTCTTAGGTTATTTTGGTGTTCTTAATTGGAAATAATTTTCATGAATTTTTCAAAAATTTAAAAATTATTTAAATTGGAATGTGCATAGTTAGGAAATTTTATTTTAAAAAAAGATAAATTGGAAAATGAGTTAACAAAGTTAACAACCCTACAAAACAAGGCCATGGATGAATAAAAAAATACCCTGCAAAACAAAGTTAACAACCTAGAACAGATCAAACATGCTAGAACTTACCCTAAGACTCTAATAACGATTGTTGGGAACCCTGGATTACTTTGTTCCTATGCCTTGGATCTCATAGGGTGCATGCATTTATCCTTAGGATTCTCTAGATCTAATGCAACGGGAAAAAAAAGGCTTCAAAAACCATTATAAAATAAAAATCTAGAGAAATAATGCACATACCTGGATTTAGATGTTCCCAAATCAATTCCTTGCAATGAAGAACATGCTTAGAAAAACTAGAGAATCTCTTCTCATATTGCTACCCACATGCACATCCCATGCGATTCCCATGCACATGGCCTATGCACATCGCATACGATTCTCGTGCACACGACCTATGCGCATCACATACGATTATCATGTATGCAGCCTGTGTGATTCCAGTGTGCTTCTCATAACCCCAAGATCTTCCGCCCATTAACTTTTCCTTGTGTTTAGCATTGAAATGGTGGAGATTTGAAGGGTCGAGGCTAGGTTTTTCTCTCTTGACTAAAAAGGGTGAATAGCAAGACCTAGAAACCCTAACCCCTAAAAGGGTATTTATAGGTTTCTTATTGAGCTTTAGTGACTTAAACCCACCATGGGTTTAGGTCACTTAGTCTAGCCCAAAAAGGTTGTTAATTGATTAGTAACCATACAAGTCCCTAATTAATCAATTAGCCTAGTCCAGACGTACCACTCACTTATTCCTTATGCAACCTTGTGTAATTATCACAACGTATTTATGCACAAAAGTGAACTAAAAACCCATCCAACCCTCATAAACTATGCCATCAAGGAATATAAGCTTAGAGTATGGACCACTAGACCCATAGGAGCACCGGTTCCCTCATAATCAAATTTTGAAATTGACTCAACATCCCACTACGGAGAGTCAATTGCATTCCAATATTCTATGTATATTACAATGAGACACCAAGTGCTCGAGTCCGTGACCTACTATTCACTACATGAAAACTCCTCATGAACCGATGTCTGTAATATAACAAGGTAGGGTTATCACCTATCAAAATTACCTCTCAAATCCTTGGCTTATAGATCCCACTTATTATGTGATCAACTAACATACTCTAGTTCCAAGAAGCATATATCAAATTCCAATAAAGGAATTACTATGACCACAAATTTCATGATCACATGTCCTTTGGATCACCAAGGAGACACACTATCTCAATCCCATGCGATATCATGGTACCTATATTGAGAATACCTATTGCCACCAGCCTCTATCAACAATGACCCAATCCATAGGAATATATGACCACTTTAAGGTCTCACCCATAGGTCAAAGCCTCCTGTTAACTTTGGCACATGCTCAATATCCTCTCAAGGTTAAGAGTCCATGCGGTTTAGTAGCTTGGTGAATCATGACAATTGATAGCCTTGCATCATGATTCACCATAGATCCTGTCCAGTGTGTTTCACATACACTAGTGCACTCACTATGGGAAACCCATCCCGACATCCAAGACAAGCTATCCCTCCAATTAGGAGGTGATGCACTACAATCTGTATTGGACTGCCCAAATCCATGAACCAACTGTGGACAACTTATCTACTTACAAGGAACTCAAAGCTTGTATATTCTATGAACTCCTAATACACCTAAGTCATGTACAATGTAAGAGACATGGATTGAATACTCAAATCAATGTCAATGCACTAAAAGAATAGCAAGGGGATAGTTAAGTCTAACTTAGTTACATCATGTCTTACTTTTAGGGGTTCAATCCCAACATATACATCATTTTCTCATTAATGAATATTTGGTGGTGGATTTCACCATTTATGGTGGATGTACAAATTCTAGGTCCACTATCTATAAGTCCTCACACTGTATTTAACAAGTGAAAAGGTTAAATGATAGAATGGTATTTAACTTCAGTTGCAAGGATAGTTGTGTGGATTAGTAGGAAGTAATATCTTCTTCTTTTGTATGTATTTCATCATTACTTTGCTAAATGATGAAAATAGTCAAATCTTGGGATTCAACCTAGCACTAATTAAACATTTGGTATCTAGGCCTAAGTTATATTAATCTAAATAGAATCCAAAGACTTGTAAAGTTTGGACCCTTTTTACTTTAAAAGATCTTCCAATATGCAAATCCTACATAGATATGATAAAATGACTAAGAGGTCATAGAGCCATGAAATTTTGGAGTTAGTGTATACATTTATTGTCCATGCATGGAGCTTTTAGTGTCCAAGCATGGGGAGGGTATGGGAAATTTGATGTCTTAGATACATTTATTGAATTTAACGCAAAATTGGATAACCTACCAGGTAAACATATCAAGCCACCTCAATTAGAATGAGGTGCTATGTCTTGTAAGTTCGATTTTTTCTGTAAGAACATGAAGTGACCTGAGCCTTGGTCGGCTCAAGTCACTTAAGCTTAGTAAGGGAACCCTATAAAGACCCCTTAAGGGTTAAGGTTAGGGTTTCTATAGCTTTAGATAGACATTTTCTACCTTCAAAGAGAGAAAAAGAGAGAAAGAGAGAGAGCCTAGGTTTCCATCCTTCCAAAGTCCGCACTTTGGAGTGCCAAGATCATGATTCGAGTCATCGAGCGGAAGATCTTGGGTGTATGATACCTTTGCAAATTGCAAGTTTCATCTTTATCAAATGGATTTTGACCTAGGAACATACAAATCATGGGTATGAGTGCTATATCTCTAGATGCATAGTTTATAATAGTTTTTATTATCATTTTATTCCACTACAATAGATTTAGAAATGCCTAGGCATAGATGCATGCACCCTACGAAATCCAAGGACAAGGAATGGAGTAATCCAAAGTTCCCAACACTTGGGAGAAATGATTCCTAGGTTAAAGGTAATTAGAAAAATATTAAGATATCTTCCTAATAGATGAAAGCCAAAGGTAACTGCTATTAACAAAAGTATGAATGTTGACTTAATGAGAGTGAATGAGCTTATAGGTTCCCTACAAACCAATGAGATGACTCTTCCATCTAAAAAGATACCTAAATGGGTAACCTTAAAGGCCTCCTCAAAATATAAGAATAAGTTTAATGATGAGAGTGAGCTTATCATCACTTAATATAAAATTTTATGTATGCTACAAAATTTGAAACTTGTATGAAAATGAAAAAGTAAAAAAAACTCGAAAGAAGACTCAAGGAAAAGTAAGAAAACTTCCCAAAGAAAAATACAGACGGAGGTTTATTTAAATTTTTTCATACAAGTGAAATGACATATCTTTGCATACAAGTGAAAAGGCAATGCAAGTGACTTAGAGTGATTTCAAATCTAATGATAATGAATATATGCACAAGTTCATATGAGAGTTAGAATAATAATTTTGTTGTTTTTATAGCCTTATTACCCAAATCCTCAAAATCTCAATATAAAAAACTTTGTTAATTCTAGTTATGAGGAAGAAGAGAAAATTGAAGATATTTAAGAAGCAAATATTGCTTTATATCATGAAAGTAATAAAAACAAGAAGTGTCACAATATGAAAATTAAAATGATTTTCAATAAAAAGAATTCTCATTTTAAACTTTAGAAATTAATAAAATTGTGCTAAATGATAAAATAAATTCATATGAATCTCATTAAAATGACATGGATGGTAGGATGAAGGAACTAATGATAGATAATGAAAATCAAGTAAAAAGAATGAATTTTCTTGAATCTGAACCCCTATAATGTCTTCATAAAAGAATCTTTTTTTGTGAGTAAGATAGACTAAAAAAGAATATAAGGAACTAAGGTGAAATATTTCAACCAAGTTAATAGATTTTAATCAAAATGATTAAAAAAAAAAAAGGAAAGCATATCAAGACAAGAAAGGTTTATGCTACATTAATAAGTCCAAAACTCCTATGAGTGGAAAGATTCATTTTGTTAAACCTAAAGTTCCTCTTCTAGGGTATCTACCTCCACACAAGCCCCTAAATATAGTGTATAAGTGATATGGACATCTCATTAGTAAGTGTTATAGAGGCTCTTTAAAAATGTCATTTTGAAATACAAAAAAGATAGTAATTCTCATACTAAACCTAAGAAAGGGAAGCGTCCTAGTAGCAGACCACCAAAAAATAAGCAAATTTAGGTTAGAAAATATTATTTGATTGCACTTCAAGGTTTAAGCCTAGTAAGTTCCAAGTCCACTCCTTTAGATTCTCTTAGGATTTCATCTCCTAGGGAATCCTTGGGAGATTCCTCTTCTACATAGCATATTCTATTCCATAATCACATTTTTAACCATGAATAATACTAATCAAAGATGGTTTTCATTTAAAAGATTCTTCATCCAATTTATAAAAGAATAAAATTGATTTGGGTACTTAAATGATTTTAGGTGCTTAAATAAAAATATAATGCAATGAAGTTAATACACCAACAACCTTACAAAAAAATCATAGAAAAATTAACTTAGAATGTAACCTTTTTGAAGTCTTCTCTTTTTTCTTGATTCCTTTTGTCTTGATATATGTTCTTAATTGACTCTTTGGAATCTTCTTACCTAATCAAACAAAATAAAAATCATTAGTTTCAAATTTTGTTTTATAATCATCAAAACAAAAATTAACCAAATCATGGTCTAACATCCATAAATATGGTAGTTTTTCACTTATAAGATTATCTTCACAATATTTTAAACTCTTTTAATATTATTTATTTCTAAATTCTATTTAAAAAAGAATCATGTTTACAAGCAACGGAAAAAGAATTCTTACTTAATTTGTAAAACTTTTTTTTGAAATATTTATTTATTTATTTATTCATTTAATTTTCTTTCTTTTCATTTTATTTTTTTTTACTTTTTTAAAAGGTTTTTCTACTTTTATTGCTTCCTTTTTTTCTTCTCTTAGAATTTTTGTTGGGAATTAGAATCCAAAAACAAATAACTTCTATTCATTTGGAATTAAGAAATTATTACTTCATAATTTTTCTAGACTACAAAAGCCAATATTTTTAATCATTTATAATAAATTTATACTTTAATAATATAAGTCTTGTATGTATATTCTATTGGACACAAGAGACATATGTGCATTTTAGCCGCTGAATATTAGAAATATAATATATGTTTGAGCACATGTTAGTAGGTGAATCTTTCCCTACCAAATTCCCATTTTATTTCATTTCCTATCTAAAATAAGAATTAATGGTAGAATTAAAGTACCTAATTTATGATCTTTGGTAAAAGTTTATTTCCTACCATTCATGTTTCTAGGTGATTAAAATTTAACTAAAATAAATGCTTCTACAAATCTCCTTGTCTATCATCAGTTTTTTTTTTTTCCTTCCAAAAATATTTTCCTCTTAAACCCATCTTTGATTTTCCTCTCAAATCTCCTCTGATTTCATCCTTTTGCATATTTCTTTGAATAATCAGATCTCCTCCACTTTTAGCCTTCTTGTGATAAAATCTCGTCTGATTTCATTTTTCTACGCTTCCATATATATACATATAAGTTGCCATATTAACTCAAAGCCTTGAATAATCCAAAAGGATACCATCATATTAACTCCCATATTGTATTTAATTAATTTGTCCAGATTAAGATTAAAAGAAAATCGATGACAAGTAGATTCCTACTTGTAATACTTTATGGTCTTCACCTATAAATGTGTATGTAAGTGTGATGAAAGAGCCCATTTTGCTTTCCTCCAGACAAAGCCATAACACCATACGCGCATTATCCATAGATATGGAGAAAGGTTCAACCAAGTTTATTTTCTTGGTTTCTCTCTTGGTCATCGCTTCATGTTGGTTTCTTTCCTTTTTTCTCTATTAATATTTGGTTAGTTATTTTAGCTTACATTTTTTAATAGAGTATGTGATGAAATGAAGAATATGGTGGCAGGTTTTCCACTTGGAGGTGAAGCTAGGAGAGTACTCTCTCTGCATTGCAATGTTCGTGAGGACTGCCAATCTCATTGTCTAAAATGCGTTTGTAGATGCATCAACCACGAGTGTGACTGTGAGGCTAGGAAGCTCACACTCGCAGCCATCATTGGACAGCAGGGAAACTAACATCTTCTACATTATCATATTGCTACATCATATGAGATGTTCAATCAATAATAAAAGATGATGGCAACTTTTCTATTGCGTTCTTCTGTATTTTGTATTTAGATTGTTAAGAATTATATGAGATACGATAAAAAATAAGATAACTTATCATATCTCGATTGGTATTATTGAATTTATCAATAATAGATTTGGGAAAACGAAGGGTAAATTATTCAATATTTTTTGTATCCCTTTCAAGTAAGATATAATAATCTCATGTTGATGGATAATAAATTAAAGAAATACAAAATTCTGGGATGTATTTTTTTTTTTTCCCTTAACATATCCAATGGGACATAGTTTGGTATATCTTGATATATTAAGATGAGATCCCTTAAATATAATATTTGCTAATAAATAATATCTTATCACATTTTATCCCAAAAAAAATTATATCCAAGAAATCTATATTATGCCTCAAATCTCAATCCCTATTAGGTATAACCACGTGAGAATGTTTGAATTCATAAATATTATCTAAGATAGGATAAAAATGATATAATATATTTTATCTCATATTTGACTAATAGTTAAGATAAGTTTATTCCAAAACTTCTCGAATTTATTAGTAATAGGCTTTGGAAGAGTGAAAGATAACTCATTCAAAAAATTTGATATACCCTTTACATGAAATATAATATTCTTATTTCCCATGCATAATAAATTATTTCTCTTATTCATTTTCTTCCCATTTTTAATTTTTTTTATATTTCAATTACTTTCAAAACTACAAATAAAGCTTAATGTGAGAGAGATTTCATATTTTTTATTCCAAAAAATTTGATGTACTATATGTTTTTAAAGAAATACAATATAATATCTTTTTCATTCTATTTTTTGTTCATTCAACAATTCAATGATAATCATAATATAACGTATTCAATGCTCATAATATAATGTCTTAATTTATTAGGATGTCCTTGTCCATTGTATAAAATATCCGATATCATATTTCATAAAAAGTAAAAACAAAAAAAAAATATCAAACTATACATACATTTGATCCTATCTTATTCAATTAGTTGGAAGTGACCTTATGTCATATTCGAATTAAACTTAATAATCTGAATCAAGTAAAAACTGTAACTTTCTTTCATTTTTAAAGAATTATTTTCAATTGATTGACCATCTATGGTATTTTATAGCAACAAAGTTTCTGGAAAATTTAGTAGCTAGTCTCTCTATATTATATTTTATGTCAAATTGAGGATTCAAAAATAAATTGAATAATCCAGATTAACAAATAAAACTTGGAGTTATGCCCATTAGGTAGTTTTGTTAATATTCAAGACAAGAACTTTCAAATGGTATTAAAGTAAGTGAATTTTTAAAAATTAAGTTTTTTCAATTCCTATAAATTTTAATCCATGAAATCATAGAGTTGGTATTCTATAAATTATTATGTGAATAGCTATCCTCACTATAAGGTTAAGATGAAATTTTTTATGCAAGGCAAGAGAGTTTGGAATACAAGTCCATGCTCCCTAGTTTCTATTTATAAGAATAAACAATTAACATATGAATTCGAGCCCAAGAAAGAGTAGAAGCTTGATAATGAGAGCAGTGAGGCTAATGTTAAAGCCCTTCATTATATTCTTAATGGTGTGAGTCTTGACAAGTTTTATAAGATCGCAACCTGTAAATGCTCTAAAAAAGCTTGGGATACTTTAGCAATAAAGTCTGAGGGCACTTCCATGGTGAAGCAGTCAAGACTACAAACATTGACTACTAAATTTGAAAGCATAAAAATTAATGAACATGAGATATTTTATGAGTTCAATACTAAACTTAGTAATATTGTAAATTCCTACTTTAACTTAGGAGAAATGATTCCTAGGTTAAAGGTAATTAGAAAAATATTGAGATATCTTTCTAAGAGATGAAAGCTTAAGATAACTGCCATTAAGAAAAGTAAGAATATTGACTTAATGAGAGTGGATGAGCTTGTAGTTTCCCTACAAACCAATGAGATGACTCTTCCATCCTTAAAGAGACCTAAAGGGGCAACCTTAAAAGGCCTTCTCAAAATATAAGAGTAAGTCTAATGATGAGAGTGAGTTTATCATTTCTCAATCTAAAATTTTGATGTTTGCTAAGAAATTTAAAACTTACATGAAAATGAAAAAGTAAGAAAACTAGAACGAGGAGTCAAGGAAAAGCAAGAAAACTTCCTCAAAGAAAAATAAAGATAAAGGCTCATCTAAATCTTGTCAAGATGAATGTATAATTGTGGAAAATGACACATCTTTGCATATTGCCTTACTCCTAAAAAGAATGAAAAGACAATGCAAGTGACTCAAAGTGATTTCAAATCCAATGACAATGAATTTATAGGCTTATTTGCCCAAATCCTCAAAATCTGAATACAGAAAACTTTGTTAACTCTAGTTATGAGGAAGAAGAGGAATGTGAAGATTTTCAAGAAGCATATATTGCTTTATATCATGAAAGTTATAAAATAAAGTGGCACAATATGAAAATTAAAATGATTTTAAATAAAAAATTCTCACATTGAACCTTTAGAAATTGATAAAATTGAGTTAAATGATAAAATAAATTCATATGAATCTCATTAAAAATCGATAGTAGGATCAAGGAACTAATGATAGATAATGAGAATCAAGTAAAAAGAATTAATTTTCTTGAATCTGAACCTCATAATGTCTTAATAAAAGAATCTCTTTTTTGGGAATGAGATCAACTAAAAAAGAATATAGAGAGCTAAAATGAAATAGTTTAGCCAAGTTAATAGATTTTAATTAATAGGATTCAAGAAAGGTGAGCATACAAAGAAAGGTTTATGCCACATCAATAAGCCCAAAACTCCTATGAGGGGAAAGATTAATTTTGTTAAACTTAAAGTTCCTCTTCTAGGGAATCTACCTCCATGCAAGCCCCTAAATGCAAATTGTAGAAGTGAATTGGACCACTCACTTGTAAGTGTTATAGAGGCTCTTTAAAAATATTATTTTGAATAACAAGATAGCAATTTTTACACTAAACCTAAGAAAGGTAAGCGTCATAGTAGCATACCTCCAAAAACTAAGTAAATATAGGTTAGAAAAGATTATTTGATTGCGATTCAAGGTTCAAGCCTAGTAAGTTCCAAGTCCACTTTGTAATATTCCATATTCTAAACAATGATCATACAGGATCGCATGTTGAATCACATGAATATTATACCAAAATATCTCTATGCCAAATGGTACCTACCTGATTCCATTTGTGTGTTTGATGAAGACGGTATGGATCTCCATTAGTCGCCTTTATATTCAATTTATATAGTTTGTCTGTTAGACTACCTGTACCAATAAGATTTGAATTTAGATAAAGACTAACCATTCCATTTCCAAATGAACAACAATATCCAAATTTGTCCAAACATGAAACAGAAATTAAATTCCGTCTAAATGACGGTACTACAAAAGTCTCTTCCAAATCCAATGTACATCCAGAGTCTAACTGTAATCTGAAAAGACCAATAGCCTTGACTGCAGCCTTGTTGCCATTTCCCACATAGATGTATCTTTCACCATCAGTTGGCATTCGGCTCCTTAGGCAACCCTGCATAGTGACACTTATGTGAGTAGTTGCACCCGTATCTATCCACCAAGTGTCAGTAGGCACTACAGCTAAATTAATTTATGAACAAACAAAGTTGAGAAGTGTACCTTTCTTTTCACGCCAAGCAGCGTATTTGGTACATGTCTTCTTCATATGACCAGCCTTTTTGCAAAAGAAACAAGTGATCTCCTTATCTTGTTTCTTTTGCTCCTTTTGCTTTGATGTCCCAGAAACTGCAGTTTGCTTTCCTTTATTGTCCCTCTTTCTTTTCTTGTTGGTACCAAATCCCTGAGATGTGGAAGCCAAGTGAGCACTTTCTATCTTTTCTTGCTTCAATCTCTCTTCCTCTTGCACACATTGAGCAATAAGCTCATTCAAAGTCCATTTTTCCTTTTGTGTATTGTAACTGATTTTGAATGGACTGAATTGTGTAGGCAGAGAGATCAAGACCAAGTGCACGAGTATGTCTTCCGACAACTCTAACTTTAGTGCCTTGAGTCTCGTCACAAGATTAGACATTTCCATAATGTACTCCCTGATATTCTCTTTCCCTTTATACCGCATAGAGACAAGCTTACTAAGAATAGTGCTTGTCTCAACCTTTTCGTTTGCAGCAAATCAGTTTGCTATCTGGTCCAAGAATGCCTTGGCTTGGGTTTCCTCAGGTATTGCACCCCTTATTGCTTTTGGAATTGAGTGCTTCATAATCATTAGACTCATGCGATTGGATCGCTCCCATTTTTCCATAGTAGACCTTTGCTCAGCAGTGCTGGCACTAGTAAGATCTGAAGGGCGATCCTCCCTTAATGCAAAGTCTAAATCCATGCACCCGAGCACAATTATAACGTGCTCTTTCCATTTCTTGAAGTTTGTGCCATTAAGCACAGGAATGTTATTCACATTTGCAGATATAGAAAATATTGAATTCATAATAATAAAGCTCACAATCAGTCACATAAGCATCATACATACATGAATAAATATACATCATGCAAGATACCTAGCACAAACATTAATATTCAGTCTTTGGACAAAAATATTAACTTGTAATTGGTATCCTTATACAAAATTAATTCATAAATATTGACAATAAAATCAAACACAATATGTCTGTCTTTGGACTAACATATCAATGCAAGATAAACATTATATGTCACATATTTATGATTACTTTATCTATTTTTATATTAAAATAATCTTCCTTTGGGTCGATTATTTTAAACAATAATAATAACATGTTTAGATATTGTAAAATAAATCAATTATATAATATAAGTTACTTTGGCAACCGATATACATAATTCATTTATTTTAAAATATAAAACACAAATGTAATAAGAAATGGTAAATTCTTTATACTTAACATGGTATAGAGAAGAGAATACAAAAATTTATCAAAATCATAATTATTTATAATACAAAATCATATATATGCACAAAATTCCCATAGCTTAGTTGGTTGAGCACAAGGCTTCCAACCTTGTGGTCGTGGGTTCGACTCCCTTGGTGGCCTTTTTACACCATTTTTTTTTTTAACCAAAAAATGCCATTTATGGCGTTGACGCGTGTTAAACACATCTTATGCAGTTGCAGCCGCATCACTAGGAGGGTGCTGCAACAGCACCTTAACCGCGCCTGAGGTGCGCCCTAAATGGCGCTTAAGACGGCACGAGTCAGCGTCGGAGACGACACCTTAATGGCACCGGGAATGGTGCCCTAGAGAATGCTCTGTTGGCGTTGTAGATGGCGCCGAAAGTAGCGCCTGGGAGTGCGCCCCAATGGCTCCTAGGAAGACGCCTTAGCAGCGCTTGGAGAGGAGCCTACAGTGTCGCAATGAAGGCGTTGTGGCGTGTAGCGCATAGGTCGCGCCCCAGGTCGCGCGCACAGGCCATGCCCACAGGCCGCATGCACAGGCCGTGCCTACAGGTCGCGTGACGCCTGCCCCTCAGCCGCACACCAGGTTGTGCACCAGGCTGCGCTCGAAGATGAAGCCTTCCAATCCCATTCAAGACGGTGCCCTGAGCAGCGCACCAACGGCGCCCTCAGGCGCGCACTAGCGACACCCTCAAAGGCGCTGGAATGGTGCCCTGAAACGCGCCTTAACGGCGTCTTGAGTGGTGCGCTCCAACGGCGCTGTTAATGGCGCCTCCATTGGTGCCTGAACAGCGCTACAAACTACGCTGGAGTGGCGCCTCCTGAACGGCGCTGAAGAGGCGCCTTAACGGCATCTGAGTGGCGCCTGCACTGGCGCCTTCTCTGGTGCCTCCAAATGAGCGTGAAACGCACTTCCAATGGCGCTGAATCCAATCAAAATGAAAAACAAAGGCAGTACAATTTTTATTGCCCTAATATACCATTTCTAATTGATCCAACAATGGCTCTGATACCAATTTGTAATATTCCATATTCTGAACAATGATCATACAGGATCGCATGTTGAATCACATGAATATTATACCAAAATATCTCTATGCCAAATGGTACCTACCTGATTCCATTTGTGTGTTTGATGAAGACGGTATGGATCTTCTAAGAGCAACGGAGGGCACCACCTCTTTCTCTGTATTCTCTCAGGCAATGGGAGCGGGAGAGAGAGCGGTTCTATTCTTTCAAAAGGGTGTGATGTTCCCAAAAGACACAAGCCTAAGCCTTTTATACCCTCCTGCCTTAGGGACCATACCCATTGGTTATTGGGCCTCACGGGCCTTAGGCCCATCATCTAAAGCCCGTGATGGCATTGGGCTCTACACATTAGGTGGCCCATACTCAAGATTAAATCAGAAATTGCATGTTAAAAGATAGCTTAATCCTGGACAATGTTTAATATATTTTCGGTCCACATTCATTCTATCACACTTTTTCAAATTCGCTTAGGATTTCATCTGCTAGGAAATCTTTGGGAGATTCCTCTTCTACATAGTTTCCATAGTCACATTTTTAACCATGAATAATACTAATCAAAGATGGTTTTCATTTAAAAGATTCTTCATTCAATTTATAAAAGAATAAAATTGATTTAGGTACTCAAATGCATGATTTTAGGTGCTTAAATAAAAATATAATGTAATGAACTTAGTACACCAACAATCTTATAAAAAAATCCTAAAAAAATTTACTTGGAATACCACCTCTTTGAAATCTTATCCTTTTTCTCTATTCCTTTTGTCTTGATATATGTTCTTAATTGACTCTTTGGAAATCTTCTTAAATAAAAATTATTAGTTTAAACCTTATTTTATTATTATCAAAACAAAAATTACCTAAATGATGGTCTAACACCCATAACTATAGTAGTTTTCACTAAAAAGATTGTTTTCATAATAATTTAAACTGTTTTATTTTATTTTATTTTTCTAAATTCTATTTAAAAGAGAATTGTGTTTTCACAAGCACCGGAAAAGAATTCTTGATTAATTTTGTAAAAAATTAAATTAAAATATTTATTTATTTATTTATCTTTATTTCCATTTTTTTTCTTTTTTTAAATGGTTCTTGTACTTATTACTTTCTTTTTTTTTCTTCTCTTAGAATTTATGTTGGGAATCCAAAAACAGATAACTTCTCTTTCATGGAAATTAAGAAATCATTACTTCATAATTTTTCTAGATTACAAAAACCAATATTTTATTCATTTATAATAAAATTATACTTTAATAATATTATTCTTATATATATTCTATTGGACAGAGGAGGCGTATGTGCATTTTAGTCGGTGAATATTAGAAATACAATATATGTATGAACACATGTTAGTAGGTGAATCTTTCCTACCAAAATCCTATTTTATTTTCATTTCCTACCTAAAATAAACATTAATAGTAGAATTAAACTACCTAATTTATAGCCTTTGGTAAAAGTTTATTTCCTACATGTTACTAGGTGATTAAAAATCAAATAAAATAAGGGGGAATCATGTAATCATGTATTATTAAAAAAAAATATCAATTTTTTAGAACTTTGACTTGTCATTTTGAAAGAATATGTGTTTGGAGGAAAATAACCCTCAAAATATGCACTCAAACAGTAAAATTAATCAATATTCCAAACTCACTCTCAAGTCCTCTTCTATTACCTCCCTCTAACTACCACTTTTTTTTGTTTGTCTTTTTCTTTTTCTTTTAAAAAAATTATTTTGATAAGACAAATGAGCTATCATTACTATTATTATTTTAAAAAACATAACTTTGACACATGACAATTACCATACCACATGATTTTTTTTTTTCTCCTACTCTATAATATCCTCATCTTCTTTTTTGCTTTTATTTTTTAAAATATATTAGCTTGATGAAATCTTTTCAATTTCAATTTTTTTAATATTTCATATTTTTATATTTATTAATTTTAATTATTTATGGACATTTTTAAATATAAAATAATAATATATAATGAATAATTAATGATAATAAATTTAATATAAAAATAAATACATGATAAACAAATTTAAAGATTTAGAACATAGAAATTTCTATATCTATGCTAAATAAAATATTTATTTATTTTATAAATCTTATTATATTGTCATATTATTTCATTATTTGTATTTTTGAAATTTTAAATTTTCATGTGAAAATCACAATTAATAATTATAGTTTTAGCTTTTTGCTTATAATTTAACCGACCTAAATCACAATTGAGATATAGGATATAATCTTTTTTTTCTTTACTAAAATGTTTAATATTTTTAATTAAAGAAGATGAAAATTTGGTTGTGATTTTAACATTTTGCTTTATTAAAAATTTTTATTTTTTATTTATATTTTTCATAAAAAATTATTTAATCAATTATATTAATTTTTCTTAATTTTATTAAAAAATAACATTTTTGTATACTAACATTGCACATTAATCAACATAACCATTAAAGAAAAAAAAGTTACGACTTTTTTTATTAAAAAAAAAAAAGTAACACTAAAATTCGTTACTTTTAACACACTTTCATGCTACTTTTAACATACTGTAGTGTTAGAGTGGTATTTTTTTTTTTCCAAAAGTTATGTTTATTAATGCACAACTTCATTATACAAAAAAATTTAATTTTTAATAAATTTAAAATCAATTTAACACAAATGATTAAATACAATTTTTATGAAAAATATTGTGGACCCGTGTTTTTCACGATGTGTTTACACTCGATGGCGAGACTCGTTTTTTATTTGTGAAAAAAAAAATTATTTTTTAGAAAAAGACTTGGATTCTCCACTTATTTTTGTTTTATTTTTAAAGGAAAAATAAAATAAGAAAGAGAACCCTAAGCATGACTCCTTATTTGGAAAAAACAGTACGTGGAAAATCAAAGTCGGGTCTATGGGTTAGGTTACCTATTGGGAAAGTATGGTAAAATACTGTAACACCCCTCTAAGTCCCTAAAAATGGGTCTCTACTAAAAAAAATGAGTCAAGTGTAATAATTGACAAAGAAATCAATGAATACCAAGGAATAATCATACATTAGAAGTCAGTCATGCATGGAGAATAAATAAACAAAGTAGAAGCGAGAGCGTACCCTAGCAGCGAATAATAATGTGTTACCATGGAAACAAGATTAGCTCAAGAATAAAATTATCACATGCATATCAAAGAGCAAGACAAAGATCAGACAATATTCATTAAGCATAACAATTGACAATCAGAGGAGAAAACTCATATGTAGGGTCACCACTAAAACCCAATTGACTTTGCATGAATTAATCTCATAAATTCCATTGTTTTGGAATTATGAAAATCCATTCATATTTATTTTAAAAAAATTGAGAAAAATGGAAAATTATTTTAAAATCAAAGAAAATTTGTGAAAAGTGCTTACCTGAAGGGAAAGATAGTAAGTTTATTAAAAACGAGATTTTTGGTGACTCTAAACCGTAAGGAATGAAGAAGAAAAGAAAAAACTTAAAATTATTTGAAAATCAAAGTGGAATTAAAATTATTTGAAAATCTAGAGTTTTTAAAATTATTTGAAAATTGAAGTTTCGAAAATTAAATTAAAAAAAAAAAAAAAAAAGTGGACTTTTGAAAATTATTTGGAAATTGGAGTTTTGAAAATTAAATTTTGACACCAAAAGATGAAGAACCAAAGAGGATGACATGTGACCTTTAGAGTTTGCATGCTAGGGGTGTCATGCCCTAAAACCCACTCCAAGGGTATGATGGTCATTTCACACCTTAAGCCTAAAGGCTCAAAGTAGAAATGACACAAACATTCGTATTATAACTGGAAATTTACCATTTACCAAATTCATGTTCAGAGTAGTAAGACAAAATTCTAAAATCTCAAAGTATCAACTTTAAAAAAAAACCAATACATCAACCAAAGTGTTATTGTCCAAATAACTCCAAACTCAAAATAATTCAAACAAGAATTAAGTTTTAACATCTAAACAATGCCCAAAATAAAGAAAGTTTAAACAAATGTCCTAATAAAGCCAAATTTCCCTTCTAATGATCATTCCTCGCCTAAATTGAGGTTACCTGAAAGATTATCAACAAAAAGGGATGAGTTCAAAGCCTAATAAGGAACATTAATACTATTTCATGGATCAAACATTTTCAATCATACTTGCAAATAGGAGATATAACATATACTTATTTTCATAAAAACTTTTGAGTTCAAAATACTAATATATTCAAACTTTTCAACAAAACTTTCTCATATCCATTTCAAAACAATTTCTCATCAAAACCAATCGAAAACATTCAAAATATATTTTACTCTGGTTATCGTATGACAAATGGTGCCCAATTAGGTGGGACTTCACAATTGAATAACTAGTTTCAAATTTGTTTCATTTAAGGTAAAAAAAAAATCAAATGTCAACAATTATAACCCATTGACTAGGGTCATAAGGTCAACTATTATAATCCGTTGACTAGGGTCATATAATATCAACTATTATAACCCGTTGACTAAGGCTGAAAATGTCAACAATTACAAACCGTTGACTAGGGTCATATAATCCAGAGTCAAACACTTTATTTCATTAATTCAAACTTACAAAACAAAATATCATATCTTCTCAATTTTTCATTTTTCATAAATAAAGAAAATTCTCAAATATAATTTCCATACAAAACACATATTTGATCCATGTGTAAAGATAAAAATAATATTTTTACACATTTCAAAATACAATATAAAAAGAAATTTTATATATATATATAAAAATCTGCATTAATTTCCCTTACCTTGAAGAAATGCTCAAAAACTTGAAGTATTTAGTTTGATGAATTTACTCCTCACCTAACATAATATCATACACAATTATTTAAAGGTAAAAATTTGACAATCCTAAAAATATTTTATTTAGTATTAGGGATCCTAGTTAATTTCCCATGCTAATATTATTACTACCCAATATTATTTTCAACTTCTTAAACAATAATAATATAATTTAATGAATTTCCAAATTTTTTATAAACACATATTTCTTCCAAATCTTATTCTAACCATTTATTTCTTTTGTATACTTAAACTAAATTAAAACTTTTATTAAAAATTATTATTATTATTATTACTATATTTTTCGATACCCCGCAACATCCAAATAGCCCTATTGTATGTCACTCACAAGCATTCAAATCACACAATTCTTACTAATAATAATAATAATAAGAAGAAGAAGAAGAAGAAGAAGAAGAAGAAAAAAAAGAATATCCCCTCTTACTTAACAAAATACTCCATATACTTTTAACAACCCCACCAACTCTACTCACTATTATTATTTTAATTTATTCCACTACCACCCTTTCCTCTCATAGTTACATTTTAATATATATTTTTTTCACCCCAACATAGTGTCTCAAATACAAAATCCAAAAACATGCAATTCTTTTTCTTATTATTTTCCAATCCCTTAAGCCACATATAATCATATATTTATTTACTCATTTAATTTTTAAAATTTCATTATTTAGATCTATTCATCTAAAAAAAATTGAATTTCCCTATTTTCATCAATGAAACAACCTATATTCATAATTTCAATTTTTTTATCTTAAAATAAATTAACTAAACTAACCATAATCTAAATTAAAATTTTCTATATAATATCTAATGTGTCCAAAACTAACTAACGAATATAATATATTAATCTAGGGTTAGAATCTTACTTGGAAAAATCTAAACTTCAAACTCTAGACCTTCAAACCTTCAAACCTTTAGCCCTACATTCTCCAATTTTCTGATTTTTGGTTAATAGAGTTTTTTGAATAAATAAGACAAGAGGAAAATCTAATTTATACCAAGGTATTTAATTGTAAAAGGACTCTTTTACCTTTAATGAATTTAATTAATTTATTTATTTATAATTTACTATTTTACCCCTAAAGTTTATTTTGGGGTGTTATAGAGGGTGACTATGCATGGGTGTAGAAATGGGCCTGGGGTAAGTGAGACTGCACTGTGGGGATTGGTGGTGCTAGTAGATGATGTTTTCCCATTATCAAAAGCAACCTTGCTTTGAGGATTTAAAGAGAGACATTTCAGTGGAAAAAAAATTCAAGTTCTGTAAAGGTTCCCGGTCAACCTCTTGTTGAAAGGTCATTTGAACTATTAAGTTAATCTAATTCTCGAACTCCATGAAGACAATTTTGAATAAGATCAAGCTTGTGGAGTGATGGAAGCTAATAAAATTCTGGCTTTGGGAAACCTACATGTCTCCTTTGCATGTGTAATGACCGGGTATTTTAGGCCACGTTAGAATTTTTAGTTTGAAAAGTCTTCTATTGAATGTTGTTTGATAATTTAATTTGTGTGTGTTAAAAAAAAATGAATTAATGAAAGAAATGAAAATGAATTGAAAAAAAAATCAAATAGTATTAAGGCCTTTTGTTTAGTGTTTGGATCATGGGCCACTTGTGGCTGGGGGTTTTAGAAACAAAATGAAGAAGAAGTGAAAAGAGAAAGGAAAAATGAAGAGAAAAAGGAAAGGGGTTTGCAATGGCTCTTGGGTGCAGGGGAGTAGCAGCACCATCCATCTTTATCCGACGATTTCACTGGCCAAACAAGCTCCTTTTTCGCATGAAATTTTGAGAGAAAGTTCTACTCAACGTAAGGAACATTCCTACGGTGGCTGATTTCGCTTTCAACAGTTGGATTGTTAGATCTATGGTAGGGAGACTTAACCCTAAAACTTTTATTGAATGCATTTTGTTAAAAAAATATATAAATCTTGTTGTTGGAAGGTAAATAGGTAATATTTATGATGTGAGAAAGTTTATTGGGTGATTTAGGAATTTTTCTTGGGATTTTGTGTGATAATGGAAAATAATTGTGTTTGAGTGTTGGAATTATTGGGATTGTTGAGAAATAATGGAATGTTGGTGGAAATTATGCTTAAGTGATATTTGAATTATTAGAAATTTATTTGGTTGTTTTTGGTAATTTCATTGTGAAGAAAATAATTATATTTGATTATTGGAATTATTGGGGTTGTGGAAAAATTATGGAATTTTGGTATAGATTATGTTTAATTGAGATTTGAATTATTGGGAATTTATTTGGTTGTTTTTGGTAATTTTATTTTGGAGAAAATAATTATATTTTATTATTGGAATTATTGGGGTTGTGGAAAAATTATGAAATTTTGGTATAGATTATGTTTAATTAAGATTTAAATTATTGGGAATTTATTTGGTTATTTTTGGTAATTTAATTATGAAGAAATAATAATGTTTGATTATTGGAATTATTGGGGTTGTTGGAAAATTATGGAATTTTGGTATAATTATAATTTTAATGATATTTGGACTAGTTGAAATTTTACTTGATATTTGTGATAATTGTGAATAAGAATAATTAACCTCATTGCATTTCATTTGCATCATGGTTGTGTGAAGGAAAAATAAAAATTATAAAAAGTGCATGAAATGGAAAAAGAAATAAAAAATAAAATAGTAATGAAATGTGACGGCCCATGTAAGGTGAATTAAGAAGGAAGTGAGATCCCTAGGGTGAAAGACCCAAAAATCTACCTCGGGAATACTCCGAATGGGGAGTGTATTTGGGTACAGATGCGTATCCTTCGGTGAAAGCCCGAGAACGAAAGTGCACTGTATGACTATGTTTCACATATCCACATGCATTTTATTTAATTGTTGAAAATTCTTGAATTGTTATAATTATAGAAATTAAAATATGTGGGTTGGTCAATTCTGATGGAATGTTTCTTTTGTGTTCACTTGAAACTTAGTAATCCCAATTAACCCCTTAAGTGTAAGTCACCCTACTGAGCAATGTGGAATGTTCACCCCTTCCTTCTTATATCCTTTTAGATGCAAATGTGACTCTTGAGAATCCATAGATGGGGCAAGTAGGGCTTCAGGATGCCCCAGGAGATTTTGGAGCAACCTAGTGGATTGTAGTGTATTTGTTATATTGGTTTATTTTGGAATTTGTATTATCAAACTTTGAAACTATATATATGTAATGAGACTTTATTTTGATTAATTTTCTCAACTGTGAACTATTATTCCTAGACTTTAATGATAATTATTATATCTTGTTGCTCTTAAGTAGTGGTTGATATATTATTAAATTGGATTGTTAGTTAGAGGGAGCACTAGTGTGATTTATGTTTTGAAAAAAAAATCAGAGCATTTTGGTTAATTGCCGGCATGGATTAAGATGAACCCTTAGGGTCAAACCTTTGACTTGGGATCATAGGCCAAATTCTGGGTTGCCCGGAATTTAGGTCATGACAGCATTCCTATCGGGGCTCATGTTGCAACTCCTACCTATCATGCTCCAAAATTATTTGAAACAACAGCCAAGTTTCCATCCCACATCAACCTTACAGCGGTATCCACTTCTGGTACCAATTCGCAGCTGTATATTGCCATTTGATCCTAAGATATCAGTTCAATCACATTTTAGTGGAGAACAAACGTGTTTATAGTTACACGGCTTCTATATTACCTTCATCATTCTCGTGCCCTTATGTCCTAAATTTTAACTGTGTCGTCTCCGAAACCTGAGTACAACCAAACCCACGACAATCTTGTCTTTGAAGGTAGAGTCAAGTTGTCTGTTCAATATTTTACAATTACAGCCATCAAATATCTTCCAGCAATCTTCAAACTTTCATCTAAAGGAATGGATCACAAAGGAGTATATATGTGTGCAGCTAAGTCCTCGCCCAAATCTCCACTTTCATTCCTTCATTTTTTTCATTAAACTTCTCATAATCAAGATCCCTTGCTTCAGTGGACCATTCAGAACTGTTATATTCAAATCGTGCAATATCACAAGCGGCCAAAGAATCACTTTTAGGTAACACCATCCCAACTCCATCTTCGGGTATCTCTTGTAATACAAGGGTTTCCTTCCTAGAAAATTATTTAATAATCCAGATTTTCCTGCCTCTTCCTCATCCAAGTAACAATGATGTGCATGTTCTTGACATATAGATCCTTCTTGCCATTGACGAAAATCTCCATGTAGTTGTGGGCTTGGAAAATGGGGTACCCAAAGGTGGTCATGCATGTACCGTAGTGGTCATGCATGCAGGTTGCATGCACATAGGAAATAATGGGAAGAAGTTTATGAGAAATGAGTGGTAGAGCTGCTAACTCTCATGCAAATCACAAAAGGATGGAAACTTCCAGCTGCAGACTCGCCTCTCCAGTTACACCGAAACTTGCAGAACTGGAAATAAAGTTTCACAATAAAGGTGTCGTCAAGGATAACGACATCAATGGTGAAGAACGAAGAAGAGTGAGGTTTTTGGAATAACATAGTCGATGAGAGTGTTACAAGTGGGACTCTAATCGCATTTGGAGCTGGCCTGAGTTCTGGACACAGTGACGAGCACCGCACCGAGAGAAAAGATAATAGTGGGAAGCATGTGGTGGGATGCATGGTGAGATAGTGATCGGCGCCGAGAGTTGCCTTCGAAAGAACACCGAACTGCAAAACCTTATCGGTGAGAAGCATGTCAAAGAGCTTTCTCCTTATCTGTTTGGCCACCATTTTCTCTCTTCCCTGGTTCACCATACACCTCACTATGGCAATCTGGTGCGGACCAGCCACATGGGCTTCCATGGCTGTGGAAAGCGTTCTCCTGAATAATGAAAATGATTTGGTGGTGGAGGTGGTGATGGTAGATGGTGGACGGTGGTGATGAGGGAGAGGAGCATAGCGGTGGTAGAGAATTAGTGGTGTTGGGACTAAAGGTGACATAAATGATGATCTAGGTTAGGTGGGTGTGAAAAACGGTGCTTTGAGACGAGCTTCTTAGAAAGCTGGTGGGTCACTTCCTCAGTTACCAAATCCCCACGTGTGAACACAAACATTGCAACCCACTGTCATTGTGTGATTTGTCCCGCATATAACTTTAAGCATGAGGGCCTTGATCAAGCCATGAACAATTTCAGCTCTATTTCTGTGTTTACCAAACGTTAGAGACAAAGTATTTCATTAGCAAAGTGTTCCAACGAGTCTTGTGATTTTTCTAACACTCTCTGACATCCATTCCTATGAGCTAACAGTAAGCCCAAGGTATTGTCATCATGCTTAGCTTTTGGGCCAGTGAACATCACCGAAATCATCACCATGCATCTTTCGACTCTGAATTCCAGTATTATAAGCCTTGATTGCTTGATGGAAAAAAAAAAAAGTGAGTTTCACTTCCGTTTTGTTTCACACCATAATCATTCATTAATCTCAGGTCTATTAGCAAATAATTGATCCTTAATCATACTTTCCAGTATTATTGCCATATCTACCAAAATCAGGGATGATTCCCAGAACAATCACCACCTATGAGAGAGGTCTTGGAGTACAAGGAATATCCAACAAGTTTCCAAAAGCTATTTGAACCTCTAGATAGTTTTCAAAATAATGGTAGGAATTTTTCCAAAGCAAGAATTATAAGCAAAAAGTTAAAAATAAAAAATAAAAATCATGATAATTGATTTTCAAGTTCACATGAAAATGTAATTTAAAAAAAAATAGAAACAATAAAATAATATGATAAAAGTATTTTTATTTAATCTACAATAAGATTTATCAAATAAATAAATATTTTATTTAATATGATATATAAATCTTATATTCTAAACCTCTCTTAACATTAATTTTTTTCATTAATTATTTATCATATATTATTATTATTATTATTATTATTATTATTATTATTATTATATGTTTAAAGTGTCTCTAAATAATTAAAATCAATAACTATGAAAAGGTGAAAGAGTAAAAAAATGAAATTTAAAAAAAGATTGATTATTTTCTAGGTAAAATGAAGAAAAAAAGAAAAATAATGTGGCATGTTGATTAACCACATGTCAACATTAAAATCAATTGGCATCTTTTGACTTGTCATTTCAAGGTTGAAAACAAACCAACAAACAAACAAACAAATAGGTTAATCGGTGTAAACGGAGAAAAGAATAAAGGGCAATATTGGACTTCTAATGGAGTTACTATTTGAATGCATGTTTATTGAATTACTTTTTAAAAGTTCTTAAAAATTCTACATTTTATAAGCAATGCACCTTTACCCTAAAATAAATGGTTCTATAAATTTCCTTGTCTTTCCTTTGTTTTTTCTTCCTCCACAAATTTTCCTCCTAAACCTATCTTTGATTTTTTTCCTTTTTGTAAACAATTCTCCTATGATTTTATTTGTTTGCTTTTCTTTTATTAATCAGATCTCTTTCACTTTTATCCTTTTTATGATAATACCATACACGCTTATCCATGGATATGGAGAAAGCTTCAACTAAGTTTGTTTTCCTGGTTTCTCTCTTGTCATCGCTTCATGTTGGTTTCTTTTCTTTTTCCTATATTAATATTTGGTTAGTTATTTTACCTTATATTTTTAAATAGAGAATGTGATGAAATGAAGAATATGGTGGCAGGTTTTCCATTGAGAGGTGAAGCTAGGAGAGTAGTCTCACTGCATTGTAAAGTTCCTGAGGACTGCCAATTTCTTTGTCTAAGATGCACTTGAAAATGCATCAACCACTTGTGTGACTATGTGGCTAAGAAGCTCATGACCCAAGTCATGATTGGAAAGTTGGGAAATTAACACGAGAAGTTCCTTAGGGTTATCGGCTTGTATGGGTGAATGAGATCATGTGCAATCAATAATAAAGATGTTTTAAAGGAGGGGGCGGGGGTGAGTAGTTCAAAGGTAGTTCAAAATTTATCACAACCTATATAATGAATAAAAATCATAAATAAACATGGATGTATTAACACTCTCCTAATAATTTATAAATACAAGTCACATGCAAATGCTTCGGCATTCCCCAACACAAATCTATAAGAACTAATTCCTCCTTAATACATTCTCAATTACTTCTTGATATCTTTATCAAATTGAATAAAAAAATATTTAAGAATATACAAAAGATAAATCACATCAATTTCAGCTCATACGTCATAGTAACACATGATATCAATAATTGGAAATAAATCAAAGAGTAGAATGAGAGAAAGAGAAAATAACACTAGATTTTACGTAGAAAATCTCCTAAGAAATAAAAAAACTATGAGCTTACAAGTGATCAAAAACATCCATTAAGAAGAACAAAAATTGAATGCACGGTTTTACCTAACTCAAGGCTACCAATCCTTCTCAAACTACTTGACTAACACCTTTCCACTTTTAGCTTCACACCTTTTTCCTTAGGAGCACATTTGGAGTCCACACCAAGCTCAATCTCGACCTCTTCTTGAATCCACATAAGAGGAAAATAGGTTCACCCAAACTCAAATAGATAATGAATTGGAAGATGAATGGAATAGAAAAATCAACCCATTTTTTAAGAAAATCCATTTTGAAAACAAGGTGGAGAGGAGATTTTCTTGGCAATCAAACACCCTTAATTGGGTAAGGATAAAGAGAGTTAAAGAGGAAGAATAATAGTTGTAGGTCTCTCATTAGCCCTTAACTGAAGGCATTTTGTTTTTAAAAAGAAAATAAGAAACCTTGATCCAACAATTAAGAAAAGATCAAGCAAAAATTGGATTGATCTTACCCAAATTTGGATCAATCTTGGAATAAGGCATATGAACAGTTAATTGAAAATTTTTGTTGCCTTTGCCCCCTCAATGTTTTAAAAAAATATTTCGAGGAAAAATATCAAATTGAAATTCTTGGTTTATTCAATTTCATCCATCTACAACCTCAACTACATACTTGGTCTCTTAACAAATTCAACATCTTTATCTTCATTAGGCAAGTAGTCCAAAGAAGGATTCAAAAATCGAATTAGGAAATACTTAAAGAATTTTGTTTGGAATTGTCAACCTAACTAAAACTCAGAATCTCCCCTTTTAGTAATTCTGGGACAAAACCCTTTACAACACAACTGAGTATAAGCAAGCAAATTCCACCCACTCTCATACAAGGCCACTCACTTACCCACTCAACCTCACAACCTAGGTACTATAATTCTTGCAAATAAAGCTAAAAAAGAATTAGTAGTACTTGTAAGAAGCAATTGAGTATACACAATATATCTGAGTGTCTCAAAAGAAATCTCACATGTATATGCAAATCCAAAATCAGTAAGTATCTCATACCAACATGTGTATCAATGAAAAATCTACAATTAATAGGTTATCAAATATTAACAAAATATCTTTCTCTCATTTTTTGTCCTAGAAAAAAGATAAAGGGAAGACCAATCATCAACAATAGAATGTCTAATATTCAAATCAACAAGTATTCACACGCAACAAGATATCCAATACCCAAAAATTACCCAAATACTAGAATCTACTCTTGAATCCCATCATAGGGTCTCAATTAAAAACTTTTAGAAAATGCTCTACTACCATGAAAATAGATGCCAAGCAAGAAAAATGTATAAAGAGCACTCACAATGAATAAACAAAGCCTAAGATTAACATTACTAGAAACTAAGAACAATCCAAGGTAAGAATGAAACCCCAAATAAAAAATCTACTACAAGAGGACTCCATAAATAGAAAACATCCAAACGAGGCTAATAGTGGAGAGAAAAATGGACTGACCAAACACCAATGGTTGCTAAAAAGAGAATCTTGTTGGAATAACTATAGGAAAAATAGTTGTCGAAGAAGATGAGTCAAGCTAAGAAACACATGGATGAGCCACATCGAAAACAATGGTGCCAACAAGGAGATGAATCTCTCTATTGAGATTCCTGATCCTTAAAGTAAGGATAAGGATTGATAACCTCGCCAGGGAAGAAAGCCAACGGACAATGATAGAAGGAGCTTAGCTAGAGAAATAATTCTCTTCTTAGGAAAGATGAGAAGTTAGGGCAAAATAAAATAAAAAACGATTAAAAGGATTTGGTGATTCTGACTTTTTTCAAAATTACAAATTGATTTTTTTTTCATATATATATATATATGAGGAAAAGACAATTTTACCACTAATGCACTCACTAGGATAACTCTTGAAGCCAAGGTCGAAATGGGAATTTTCACCAAGAAACTAGAAGGGATATCAATTTGCCAGATCGATCCACCTATGGTACATGAGTTTTCGGTACAAGACAGTAAAATAGGCCTAAAAAGAGCCTATTAGCATAAATGTTCAAGTGTGAGTGAGAAATATGGAGTGTGAGTGACATCAATCCTGTTGGATCAATCCCTATTTCGTTTATGAGGTCTCAACCAAATGACTGTAAAACCTGAATCCAGAAGACTACTAATAAAAAATGGCTAAGTATAGAAACTTTATAACATCGATCTACATTTCGTCCATGGACTCTCAGTCAAATGACTATTTGCACGGGCGATAGATTTAGCCCCAAAGCATATCGATCCGCAACTAGCACAAAAATGACTTACACAAATTTTTTATAAAAGACACTGAAATGAATTACAATGATGCAATAAAATGAAAAACATGGAATGACACACTTATCTTCCAACATTGAGCTAAACTTGTTACATATGCTACCAAGAGATTATAAGAAGTAGGAAAAATAAGCAATGAGAGTGAAAATCTTACCAATTTATCATATGCATAGATAAAAAATAATATTAACAATCTACCAAGAAATCACCAGCTTAAAGAAGACTCACTCATGACTCCATAAACAATATGAGAATGTTAATTAACAATCACCTCTTGTTATGCTATCTATTATTTCAAATAGATTTATAATCAATAAATTATTTTTTATATTATTTTAAATTCATTTATCTTATATTATCTTTTATATATAAAGATTAATTTATTTGAAAATATGAAATCTCTAATAAAATTAAATTATTTGAACATATAAAAATTTATAATTAATTTATACCACCATTAGAAGATTTCATCTAAATTCCTTTGATTTCCAATCAGGTCCTTTACCATAATTAAGATCTCCTCTTATTTTTATTCTTATAATCGATTTCCTGCCCTTTTATTTTTTTGTAGAATAACATCTCTGATTTTATTTTTTTATGCTCCGATACCAATCCGTTGTAACTTGGATGGCTCCTATTATGTTACGTATGATTTCCAAATATTGGGAAAAGATAATCTTTTAATTCCTTTAAATTTTGTTTGGCTTCTACAAAAATTGAGGAAAATAAAATAAAGTGAAAAAGGAAAGAAAAGAAATAAAAGTAAAATTTGATATATTATTTTACCTCTTTATATAAAGATTAAATTATATTCTTTTATATTTTATAACAAAACATGTAAAAAAATATTTAAATAGATAGAAAGTGGATGCTAGGTAGATTCCTACTCATAAAGATTCGTACTCATACACATTATTTCTCCTTCACCTATAAATAAATAGACAAGCTAACCATAACCCGTACTCACAAATCAATACCTAGATATGGAGGCTTCAACTAAGTTTGTTTTCTTGGTTGTCTCTTGGTCATCGCTTCATGTTAGTTTCTTTTTTTCTTCCTCTTCTTTTTATTTTTTTTGTATTAATATTTGATTAATTGTTTTACCTTACACTTGAGAATAGAGTATTGATGAACTTAAGCATATGGTGACAGGTTTTCCATTGGGAGGTGAAGCCAGGAATGTAGTCACATGGCGTTGTAGTGTTCCACAGGACTGCAACCATCTTTGTCCAACTTGCCCCCCCTGTAAATGCATCAATAAGGTTTGTGACTGTGGGGTTAAGAAGCTCACACTCGAAGCCATCATTGGACAGCAAGGAAACTAAAATCTTCTGCAATATCATATTGTTACATCATATGAGATGCTCAATCAATAATATAAATAATAAAGATGATGACTACTTTTCTATTGGGTTCTTCTTCTTTATTTCATATTTAGATTGTTAAGCATTATGTGAGATACGATAAAAGATGAGTTAACGTATCATATCTTGATTGCTCTTATTGAATCCATTAGCAATAGGTCCAGGAAAACCAAAGGGTAACTTATTCAATACTTTTGGTATCCTTCCAAGTAAGATATGATAATCTCATGTTGAAAATCAGATATAATTTTTCATGAATAATAAATTCCTTTGTCTCGTCCTTTTGCTTTTAGTTTTAATTTTTTTTACATGAATTACTTTAAAAAATCAAAATAGTGCCTTAATCGAGCAGGATTCTTTATTTTTTAATATAAAATATTGGGAGGTAACATATCCAATAGGCATAGTATGATATATCTTAATATATCAAGATGAGATACCTTGGATATAATATTTGGTAAGAAATAATATCTTCCCACATTTTACCTTATCTAATTCATCAATCGGTCGAAAATGACCTTTGGTAGGACAGGAAAATCAGAATCTTTTGAGGATAAAATCAGATTTTTTTTAACAGAAAATCAGAACTTTCTAAAAATTGAAAATCAAAATTTTCTTATTGAAAATCAGATTTTTTTTTTAAATGGAAATTTTGATTTTTTGAGAGAAAAATAGATTTTTTTTTTAAATGGGAAATTATAATTTTTTTAAAAAAGAAAATCAATTTTTTTAAATGGAAAATCAGAATTTTTTTAGGAAAATCAATTTTTTAATATATATATATATATATATATATATATACACACAAATCACTAATCTAAAATGAAAATGAAACACTAATCTAAAGCAATTTATTAATAAATCAACTAATGCAAATCTCAAGCTTAAACATATACAAATCACAAATCCAACATACTAAAAATTTACAAAACTAAAAAAATAATGAATTATAAATAAATAAACAAATATTTACAAAACTGAGAACTAATATAAAAGAAATAAATAAAGGAGAAGAAATTTACCCCATTGCATAGTTGGTTGTGCTTCTAATCCCAACAATAGTTCCAAGTTGAAGTAGAAACAAAGACAAACTACACTCTCTCCAAGAAATATCAAACCCTCTCAAAAAATACTTACCAAAAGAGAAAAAAAAAATCACGCTCAAATAGAAAGCCAAAGGCCCCTAAGATAAAATGTCGACCCCTTTACTGAGAGTTGTCTTTTTTTTTTTTTTTTAATTCCAAAGCCCCCTTCTTTCTCTCGCACATCACCAAAAAAAAAAAAAAAAAAAATCACATATCCACTTCTCTTATTACAAATTATGAATATATTTACTTATAATATTAGAATTATATACTTAGTTATTATATATTTATTTATTTAGTTACTATATCTCATATTATTTAGCTACTAGATTAGAATTATTTTCTTCTTTTTCAGAAGAAGATAAATTAGTTTTTATTTTTATTTTTTTTTCAAAAAAAATATAATAAGAAATCCTAGATTTTCTTTTTTATCTTTTTCTTTGAATCTTTTTTGGATTTCAACATAGTTTCAAAGCAAAATTGATCTTTAATGGGACTTTTGATTTGTGATCTAATGGAAGAGAGTTTAATATCATATACTGCTTTCATGGATCAAACTATCATACATCGCATGCACCAACTCATACCGTTTGATTGTGGAATTCGTTTTCATCATGTCTAATCATGGGATATGGCAATGGGTGATCACATTGGTTTTTCCTATTCAATCCTTATATTTGATTTCATATTTGTTTTCTTCGATTCATATATGTTTTCTTTTGTTTGGTAGTTATTTGTTGTTTATTCATCATAACTGGTGAACAAGATAATTCCATTCAATCTATTAGTGCTTCTCCAAGTATGTCTTCCTCCATTTAGGCCTTAGGCTTTGGCACTTCTCACCATATGTCTCTTAATTCTTTATCTTTTGCTTTATTATCTTCTATATTTTTTTCTCTCTTTATGTGTTGGATACGAATCCAATTCTGTATGTCTCTATTTTTTGGATATGAATTCATCAAATTCTATTTGTCTTTATTTGTTGGATATGAATCTAAATTCTATCTATCTTTGTTTGTTAGATATAAATCCAAATTTTTGTCTATTTTTGTTTGTTGGATATGAATCCAAATTCTGTCCGTTTTTGTTTGTTGGATATGAATCCAAATTCTATTTAACTTTGTTTGTTGGATATGAATCCAAAATTTTGTTTATTTTTGTTTGTTGGATATGAATCCAAATTTTGTTGTTTCTATTTGTTGGATATGAATCTAAATTCTGTCTGTCTATTGGATATGAATCCAAATTTGTTTGTCTCTTCTTCTTCTTTTCTTCTTCCTTCTTCTATTTCTCCTTCTTCTATGGTTTTACGTCTTCTTTTGTCTTTATTCCTTGATCTCTCCTTCATTGATGGTTTTATTTTGACTTTTATCTCTCTTTCCTCATGGTTTTGTTTCTTCTCTTTCCTTAATAGTTTTTGTTTTATGTCTTCTACTACTTTTCTTTGAGCATATACCCTTCTTTTCTATTCATATTTTCTTCTTTTAGCATATATCTTTTCTATTCTTGCTTAGTCTCATAATGTCTCTATGTTTGAACTTATTTGCATTAATCTTTTCTTAGATAATATAGATAGTTTCCATGCAATATTGGTATTTTGGTTTTTTTTAGTATCATGCTCCTTCCTCTCCTCCTACCATTACTCCAACAACTTCTGAGATTAGGGATTCTCCTTCTCCACATTCTTCTCAATGTCTTCACTATAATTGAGGAACTTTCTACTTTGCATAAGTATAATTACAAAGTTGTTTACCAAGTCACACCCGCTTCCACATTTTCGATTTTTGATTGGCAAACTCTCGATACTTCTTGCAGCTGCATTATGAGTTTATAGGGGGATGTTACAAGTTATTAATATATTTAGTTACTATATTAGAATTAAATATTTATTTATTTAATTACTATATCTCTTATTATTTAGTTACTATATTAGAATTATTTTATTTCTTTAAGAAGAAAGATAAGTTAGTTTTTATTTCTTTTATTAGATCTATTTAAATTGTAATGGTGTTGCACCACTTTTCAAAAGAACTCATAATAAGAAATCCTAGATTTTATTTTCTCTCTTATTCTCATTAAATCTTTTTTGGATTTCAACTTTCTCTTCATTCTAGGCCTCTAGATTCTCAATATAGTGTCATGTCAAAAAAAAAAAAAAAAAAGACTAAGTCAGAATTCAAAGCCTAATTACATAAGTCCAAGTCAATTATCTAAAGTCCAAACATAAAAATTAAATTAAATTCTAAAGCCCAAATGGAGCAAGTAAATCCCAACATAATCTAATGTCACTAAGCCCATAAAAAAATATACTAAGCCTAAATGTAATCAATATCAAGTCTAAGCTCAAAATAATGGAACCAACCTAGAACCAATGCCAAATTTAAGCAAAATGCAAGCCCAAATTACAAGACAAAAATAGGCTCAAGTTCTCAAAAGTTATTGTTCAGATCAAGGAAACTCATCCATGTTAAGGCAACATAGAAGTATGATAGCATGGGCGGCCATGTGGATGGCAACGCAGGGTGTAAGCTATGGCCATGTATAGTGCAGTGCCCGATAACTGTGCTAGTGAGGGAGGCACGTGTTATGTCGAAGATGGAGCAATGGAAATGCATGATTTGTGCAAGTGCGCGGTAATGAAAGGAGGATCTAGTGATGGTAGATTGAGCAACAAGGAGAAGAAGTGTGGTAGTGAGAAAGAGGGTAATAGTGGCTATGTTAGTGTAGAAAGTAGTAAGAAAGGGTAAGAAAGAGAACAAAAGCAAGAGAAATAAAGAGATGAGTGATGGGAGATGGTAGTAGACAACGGTGACAAGACTGATGACGAGTGGCAATTTCATTACTACTGGCATAGAAGTGACATTAGGTCATGGTGTTGGTGTCACAATGACTGAGAAATAGAGTGGTGGGTATGGGTTTATTAAGTAAGAAGAAAGAAAAAAAAAAAATCAAGGAGAAGAAAATATGGGGGTTATAATGGTAGTGATAGTGTGTCTAGAAGAGGGAAATGAAGAAGAAGAGAAAAAATAGAAGAGGGGTAGGTAGTTGTGGGAAGAGGAAAAAAAGAAAGAAAAGAAAAAAATTAGTCTTTAGGGTTTGAAAAGGTCAAAGGTAAAATGGATGGTCGAGATGAATAAAGATGAATGGTTAGATTTAGTCTTCCCAATGGATATGAACATGGGCCTAAAATTTGGGCTAAAGTTTACATAGAATGAGACTAAAAAATTAAAATAAAAGCAGGCTTGAATTTTTTAACAAAAGGAGCCTTGGACAAATTTTGTGGTCTATAATCATAAACCTAGTTTATACATATTTACATATAGGGGTATCCAACACATGTACCAAAGCTAAAGTGAATAAGTTGAAATCAAAATTAGAAGTTTGTTAATTTATTAAGTTTCTAAAAGGAACTAGGGGTTATTACTTTTATAGTCAGGTCGATCAAAAGGTGTTTGTCAATATAAATGCTAGATTTCTAGAAGATGATCATATGATAAGTAATAAGGTTAGGAGTGAGGTCGATTTGAGAACACTAAATGAGATTCCCACAAAAGCACATAATACTATAGATCCAATACCAATCATTCCCATTTCTAGTACATCGGTGCCTCATGGTATGTGATGGTTGTTGTACAACCATATCAATTCATGTATTTGAGAGTCTTTCGATGCCATCCTAGATTAACATGAGATTGATCCTAGATACTATGAGAAAGCAATGACTATGTATTTTAACCAAGTCTATGAACTTGTAGAAGCACCTAAAGGTATAAAACCATAAGGTACAAGTGAGTCAACAAGAGGAAAAGAGAGTAGAAGGAAAGATTGAGACTTTTAAGGCTAGACTTGTAGTGAAAGTGTGGACATGCATTTTTCATGTGGGTCCCATCCGGTGGTGAGATTCGTTTTTATTAAAAAAAAAATTGATTTTTGTAAAAGTTGGAGTCACCACTTATTTAAAAAAAAAAACAAACAAAATAAGAAATAAAACCTTAAAAATGATTCCTTATTTGGAAAATCATGTTTTTAACAACCGAGTTTAATTTCAGGGATCAGATTACCTATTAGGAAGATACCATAAGGTAGCATCCCTTAAACCCTAAAACAAGTCTCTACTAATGAAATTAAGGTAGCTATGACAATTGACATGTAAATCAGTGGATACCAAGAACCAAGGAATATGTTAAAGCCATAATGAAATCATAATCAAGAAACACTCAAATCAAGAAACAAGGATAAGACAACATAGAAATCAAGCAAAACAAGATAGATCAATCATGAAAATAGAATATACATACTAAAGGTGACAAGAAAATAGGCAAAAAAAACGAAGCATACCTTGGTATATATAAAGTGTTTTCATAAAAATTGAGTTAATTCACAAAATAATAATAATGAATTCACAATCATAGACTAATCCCATATATAGCACATCTCAAATCAAGAAAAAAAATGACAAGGAAACTAGATATAATAATCATGTTCACCAATTCAAAATAAGCTAACATTTGTTCACAACCAAGAATTAGCCCAAATAAAATATCAAGTGAAGAACTTGTATCTAATGGAAAGTTTAAATAATGTATATAATATATCTACAATGTGAAACAATATTCAAAAGAGCTCATAAGCATGCACAAAGTGATATAATTATAAAAAACATACAAAATATCATAAACAAACATAATAAGGTATTCACAAAATAATTCTAGAGGTGTTATTTTATCAAAATAAAAATAAAAAAAACATCTTCAACATGTATAGATCACAATACAAAAAGCTTAAATTATTTATGTATATGCCAATTAGTACCAGATTAAATCACAATAAGGACACTATATAGAACAATCAACATACAACCAAAACAGAGGAGTTTACAAAATAAATCCTAAACAAAATATCTAGAAGTGGAATTTCATCACAAAAAATAAAATAAAAACTTTAGAAGCATCCCCTATGTGTGTATATTATAATCCAAAAGACCAAATTATTTAATGATATCCCATTTAGTACTAATTTTCATAAATTCCTAATTGTCCAAAACAAAGCATATTTTCATGGCATTCAAAGATTGATTTATTTGACTAACTTAAAGATGTGATAAAATTATACCAAAATTTAAAATAAAATAAAAACTTATTTAATATGTTTATTGACAATAAAAATAAATTCAAAGCATGGTCATACACATAATATATTTAAAAATAAATAAACACTTTCTAGCTTCATAAAAGGACCTATGCAATGAATGCAAAAAAGAAAAATCATAACTCCTACCTGGAAATCAGTTATGAGTATTTTAGGTGTCTAAAATTAAATTAAAGAAGTATAAATTAAGAAAAAAATATCAAAATGAATTAAAGAGGTCATTGAGTAATTTAATTTGGTAGAACAATTCTGAGTGTCTAGAATAGAGTAGAAAATGGACTTATGTAAATATTGATTTATATTTGTTAATTGTGAAATGATTTTGGACTCAAACAAAATTCCACTAACATATTTAGGAATTTTATAACATTATTCAATCATAAGAAAATTTTAGAAGACTCTTAAATGATCCAAATCTAATTTTTCGTTTTAAAGGTTCAACAAATCACACAAATAGGTAATAGAGCATTTGTTCTTGAAAAACTTGAATATAGGACTTACCACTTCCCCAATTAATGTCCATGAAAATTATTTATGCTTCCTTAACCTCAAATGGTCATGGATAATCTCACTAAGGCAAGGAATTACCTAATTGATATGGAGCCATGATTTTATTTCATGTGTCTCAAAATCAAAATTCATTTGAAAATCAATGGAAAGGTACATACCAAATGAAATAGGCAGCATAGCCTTTTGAAAAACTACTTTTCATACTCAATGATTTAAGATAAATTTAAAAAGGATTGGAGAATTGATTTATTAAAAAAAATTAAAATTAAAAAAAAACATTAAAACATATGAAATATCAAACATCAAATAAACAAGAAAAAGGTGTGTGTTGGTGTGTGTGTGGTGTGTGAAATTTAGCATGTTAATGTGAACTTCAAGCGTCCTAAATAAGTGCCTAGTGTGCATCTGTACTTAAGACTAATTTATAACCAAAAGAAAACCTAAATAAGCTAATTATATGTCTCAAAATGACCTAAATAAGTGCCCAAACAAGTTGATCATGTGACATAAGAATGTATATAAAATAAAAGCCAATTGTACATCAAATTAATAATCAAAAGTGTCCTAAACAAGAGCTAAATGTAACCTAATGCATGGAACAAATGTGCAGCCATATAAGTGACTAATTGGGGCCTAATTTAGGTGCCAAATCAAAATCAAAAGTGTTTTAAACAAGTTCCTAATTAAACCTAAACATATGATCATTTCTAAGTGCCATGTGTGCATGAGTTGTGCAAAGTGAACTTACAATCATTCATTAATCAAAAATACAAAATCAAAGAGATATAAATCAACATAAATTCATGATGGCCACCCATCCTTTGGCCACAACCTCAAACATCATGCTCTCAAACTCTCACATGGTCAACACTAAAGACCGATATCTATCCAATAAGCTATCTCAACTCCTTTGGAATCATGTATAAGGTCATTCTAAGTACTCTATATAGCCTCTCTGCCCATCTCAACCATCAAATAGTCAACAATCTCATCAAGCAATCAAACCACTCCCTCATCACAAGCCACTCGTCATCACCTCAAGAAATCAACCTTTATAACCACCCCAACTCTCTTGAGTCATGTACAAGGACTCAATTTGGATACATTGTATCAACCCTAATGATGTTCCTTTTAACAAAAGAGTAGTCATCAAACTCATAGAGCAATCAAACCACTACTTTCATCATAAGCCATCCATCATCATAATACAAAACTCACCTCAAGTCCAATCCTCTCAGACTCTACCTAATCATATCAAAGAATGGATAGTAATATTTTACTAAGCTAGAATATGCAAGGATGGAAAGGTCATACAGTGGTGCCAAGGGGTGGTGTCATACCAGGCTCATGATAGATAGTCATGAGTTAACAAGATGTAAAAAGATAGAATGGGATAAGGTATTGCTCTAATTATAAGGAAAAAAAAAGTCACAATCTTAACTCCCTAAGTCAATCCTCTAATCTATGATGGGTCAGGCCTCAATATCATGATGTGCAAGTGAAATGATGTCTCATATCAAAATTCTAATACATATCAACATAGGAGATAAAAAAAAACATGCTCATAAGAACACATGCTCATAAGAAAAAAAATGTATCACTAACTGAATCAATAAGTACATCATATGTGAAAAGTAAAGGACTATAAATAGTTAGACCCTCAACAAGGACTACAGATTACAACATTAGACTAAAATTGGACTCAACAAAACAAAGATGACTCTAATGATGACCACATCCAAACCAAGGAGTGTTTTGTATTAAAACACTACAAAGTGATTTACCCATGCCAGTTGAAATAAGGTCTCAACCTAAAGATCTGAAAGGGTCACATGATCTCCAATATCGCTCACATCCATAATGATTTATTGAAGACTAGTACAAGGAAGAATCGTCTGGTAGAATGTGTAGAAGTGGATTGGCAATCACACTAGTGCCAAACAAGTTGATTGCACCAGAATCAATCAAGTCCTATATCACATTGTGGAGTGCAATGCAATGCTCAGTATCATGTCCTGAGTCTGATGATATGAACAATGCTCATGTAGATGAAAATTATGAGAAACGGATTGTAAGGGACATGGTGCCAAAGGAAAATCAAGCTAGCATCTCAAAGCTTTTCAAAAGCTTGAATTATAGTCATACCCAATGGTGTATACTGTCTCATGGCCTTTGAACATATGGTATGGGTGACTAAGGAGCAATGAATTCGAATATGGTGGTCATGGTTGAATACTTTTTGAGCAATGAAAGGATATTGAATGAAAGATGACTACTATTGATATTATGGATGAGGAAGCGAGCTCTGACTATAAAAGGCCTATGATATGAATGATGAGTAGGCCTCTAATGCTGATGATTGATGTGTTGACCTCTTTTAACTCTCGAGTGATCCAACAAGTTTTTTTTCCCTTTACAATCTTGGAAAATAGTAGTATCTGTCCATAAACATCTAGAATTCCCTTTTCAATACTAAAGGTAGCCTTAACCTAACTCCTAAAATCTTGGAAATGAACACCCACAAGGTGTCTAGCAAACCTCAATTGATGTTTCCAAATAAACATGTCAATCTGATCCTAGACCTTGGATCGATATACCATACTAGCCATTTTACCCTCCAACGACTGAAAAATGAAGAAATAATCTCATTTGCTTCTATCTCATGGCCTCTAACTATTGCCTAGAACATCAATATCAACATTGAAAGCAATTTGTGTCAAAAACCATGGGTTGTAATCCTCTTAAGTACGAAGTCTCAAAAACTCAACTGATGCAAACCACCTGTATGATGTTTCACTAAGTGACATAAGAAAAGGACAACCAATTATGCATCATCCAGTCCATGTGATCTCTTAACGAATGTATAAGACACTTAGAGAAAGTTTTTATCAGGTGTAAAGAGACTAATCTAGTGTTAAATTAAGATAAATGCCAATTTATGGTGCCTTCGGGTATAGTTTTAGGACATGTCATCTCTAAAATGGAATAGAAGTAGATAAAACCAAAGTAGAGATCATCATAACCTACCCACTCCTAAGAATGTCACTAATATCAATCATTTCTAGGCCATTTTGGGTCCTACTAAAAGATTCATCCAAAATTCAACAAGATAGATAAAGCTTGTTTAAGCTTTAGCTAAGGATAAAGAGTTGGTTTAGATGAAATCCTATGAGCATGTTTTTTAGAAGCATAAGAGCTCTTAACCACTGCACCTGTGGGCAACCACCAGATTGGAGCCTCTCCTTGAGATAATGTGTGATGCGAGTGACCTAGTTTATAGGAGCTATGTTAGGCGAAAAGAGAAAGGAATTCCTCATGTAATCCATTATGCTAGCAAACTTAAATGATGCACAAATCAATACTCAATGACAAAAAGAAATTTCGGTAGTGGTGATTGTTTTAGAAAAAATTAGGAGTTACCTAATTGGTCCTCATTTGTGGTATTTATGACCATTCAACAACGAAATGCCTATTTTCAAGTAAAGATGCAAAAGTCAGACTAATTAGTGGATCCTCCTTTTACAAGAGTTCAATCTTCTTGTCAAGGACAAGAATGAGGTACAAAACACAGTAGCTAATCACCTTCTAGGATTACCTCCACTTGAACCATTGCCTATGTTGAATGTCTTCCAAATGACTCTCTCATAGTTGTAGGTACCATGCCATGGTTTGCTGACATGTTAATTACCTAGCATAGGTAAAATACCTAACCATTAGACACTATGGATAAATAAATAAAAAAAGTGAGGTTAAGAATTTCTTCTAGGAAGATCCATTTTTGTTTAAATATTGCCCTAACCAGTCATTAAGAAATGTGTGCCCAATGAGGAAATAAGAGATATTATGTTAATGTGCCACTCTGGAGCATGTAAGGGCACTTCTCAGTTACAAAGACAACCTTAAAGATTCTTCTCTCAAGTTTATATTGGCCTAGAATTTTTAAGGATTCTATGTTTTCTACAAACTTGTGAAAAATGTAAATAAATAAATAATAAATAAAATAAAGTTTTATCTTAAAGACACAAGATGCCTCTGAACCTTGTTACAACCATTAAAAAATTTTATAGTGGAAAACAAATTTTATAGAACTTTCCTACTTCTAAGGTTGCTAGTACATTTTAGTGGCGTAGAATTTGTGTATAAGTTGATAGAATCCATCCCCACCAGAACCAATATGCTCAAGTTGTAAAAAAATTGTTAAAGCTAACATTTTCTACAAGTTTGGAGTGTCGAGAGTGTTATCAATGATGTTAGGAGTTATTTCTACAATAAGCTTTTGAAGTCATTACTATCCAAGTATGGGTGGTTCACAGGGTATCTACACCTATCATCCTCAAACAAATGGTCAAGTAAAGTTGAATAACATAGAAATTAAGAGAATCCTATGAAAGTAGTGGGGATAACTAGGAAGAACTAGTTAAGACATTTGAATGATGCATTGTAGGCTTTTAGAACTACCTACAAAACTATTCTAGGATATCCCCCTTTAAGTTGGCCTATGGGAAATCATGTGTCTACTTGTAGAGTTGGAGCACAAAGCCTATAGGCCATTAAGAAACTAAATTTTAAATAGATGGGGCAAGAGAGCAAAGAAATTTCACCTAAATGAGCCGGATGAAATCAGGAGGATGCTTACCACTATGCTCAAATTTTTAATGTAAAGACTAAGGCCTTTCATGATAAACACATCATAAAAAGAGAGTTTACCTTTCTAGTAAGTCTTACTCTATACCCAAGACTCCACTTCTTCTATGGAAATTGAGAAGCAATGAAACAGACCCTTAGGATACTTAAGTCTTCCCATATGGAGCTATTGACATTTTAAATCTTAAGAATGGGGAAAAATTCAAAGTTAATGGACAAAGACTAAAGCATTCATTGGAAGATTCAATCTTAAGGACATCACACCTTTAAAGCCATCTACCATTGAAGAGATTGAGCAAGGAGAAATTGGGGAATAAACAAGATAGGAGGTATTGCACACCTAATTTATGAGTTGTAGAGCAAGCACATGAAGAGAATTTGGATATTACGTACTTAAGCAATGTGCGACATCTAATATAGCTCATCAATTCTCTAACTCAATCCTATAACACCTCCTGAATCAAGGTCATGGTTCGGCAAATTGATCAACTATAACATGCTAAGGATCCATATCTAACTCTAGTCAATCTACTCCCAACTTTGATTTAAGAAGTTGAATCCAAATCGAGATAAACAACAATCCTACGAGTTAGGGAGGTACGAGATAAGACACAACACAAAGAAACTCAAAAGAACAAAACCAACCAATCACAACATAGAAATGTGGCCCAACTGAAACTCAAACTTGTACTAATCTCTTAGTACCCCAATAAGAGACCATAAAGAGGAAATACTAGACCAAATTTATGACCAAGGCAGCTCTGAAAGTTCACAGATGCACCATGTGTGGGAAAGGAATCCTAATGAAAGGGTCTAAGTTCACTTACAAGGTCAATGGTGGTTTTCAAAATAAAAATAAATAAATAAAAAGTAGGTTGAAATGGATCCCTAGTAAAAGCAATCATACCATTGGTGTATGCAACCTCTACACACCTCCAAAGAGACGGGATGCTTCCATGTAAAGTGGTCATCACCTTTACACATGACTACTTCACATCCTATGGTGTTTCCTAATGGTGAAGGCCTTTTTACTAGTTAGTGCATCTCACAACTCTTAGTCACTCAAAGACAATCTAATTGCATAGTGAAAGGTATGAGTGCCATAAAAAATTATAGTATAAAGCAAGACATCCTGAGCTTATTTTGCGATAATAGTAACACCATAAATATTTCCAAAAATCTTATCTCACATTCCTAAACCAAACATATAGATATAGACATCATTTTCTTAGAGAATTAAGTGATTACCTTATGGTACATCCCCATTGAAAAACAATTTGTCAACATTTTGATTTGGTGTTTGTGAACTTAATTAGAAAATTGATTTGGTGTTGTGTATTACTTTATATTCCTTTTTTTTTATGTTTTAAAGTGCAATATTGAATTTTTATGAAATTATTCAAAATATGCAAAGATATTTCATGTTGAGTTGCTAATTATGTATTTCTTTTGATTTATATATTATTGGACTTTATTTATGCATTCTTAAGATATTTGCTTGCAGTTGATAGAGTTTTTTATATGAATTCATTTGTACACTTTATGACAAAAAGGAAGACGACGTGCATCTCAAACACATTTTGGTTGGTGACTTTGTTTGGGACACTATATTATGAATGCTCTCATTGCATATATTTATAGATATATTTGATGCTATGGATTGTTTTTCCTTGATTATTGCTACATATTATCATAGATGACATATTGTTAACAAAAAATTGAATATTTATAGGTTTTTTTATTTGGATAAATGGAATCATGTTGAGAAAAAACTATGCATATAACGTTTTTTGTATTTAAGAATGCTCATACTTTAAGAGAAATCCTATCAAAGTTTCTATATAATATTCTAATCTAACCTTCCCATATTTCTATATAATGTTTTTTATGAAATTATTCAAAATATGCAAAGATATTTCATGTGAGTTGCTAATTATGTATTTCTTTTTATTTATTATTGGACATTTTATTTATGCTTCTCAGGATATTTGCTTGCAGTTGATAGAGTTCTTATATGAATTCATTTGTACACTTTATGACAAAAAGGAAGATAACGTGCGTCTCAACACATATAGTTAGTGACTTTGTTTGGATACTATATTATGAATGCTCTCATTGCATATATTATAGATATATTTTGATGCTATGGATTGTTTTCCTCGATTATTATTGCATATTATCATAGATGACTTATTGTTAACAAAAATGAATATTTATTAGGGCTTTTTTTTTTTTTTGAGATAGATGGAATCATGTTGAGATAAAATTATGTATATAATGCTTTTTGTATTTAGGAGATGCTCATGCTTTAAGAGAAATCCTATCAAAGTTTCTATATAATATTCTTAATCTAAACCCTTCCATATTTTGCTTGAAAATAACCCATTTTTTACATAAATGTCCTTTATCATTTCAAGTATTTACATGTAGGGTTTAAAAGAGAGGGTTATTTTTACAAGAAAATAATGAGGGGTATTTTTGTCCAAATTAGACCAAAATAGGATTAAGGGTTAAATTTCAAATTTTGGGTTTTTAGTGAGCCTTTTAATTAAATAACCCTAAATTCTACCTTTGTTTGTACTTATCTTGTACTATTTTTATTTTACAATGTAATTACTTTCAAGAAAATCTCTTATGCTCAAAACCCTTATGATTTTGAGATTTTTTTTGTTTTTTTATTTCAACTTATTCCTAAATTTTACTCTTTATATTTTGTTTATGTAATTTTTCTTTTAGAATTTTGTCAAAAATATGATAAAAAATAAACATTGTTAAAGTAATAGAGCCTATAAAGTCGGTAATCTCATAACCTTGGAGACCTTAAGGTTAAGTCATGTACATGTGAATGTTGAAGGTTGAAGACTTCCAACAAGCTATGTGTTCCAATTTAAGTTATGGACGATTTGATCAAGCTTTTTTAGGCTTCGTTCCAATGCTCAAAGGTATAATTTTGCATATATTTGAGTAACTTTAAAATGAATTAAGTGATAAAATGTAGACTTAGGAGCATTTAATACTTCATTTATGACTTATGGGGCCTTTTTGCCTAACTAAAAGGGTTTTTTTAACTCGTTTTTGAAAAAAGATTCACCATCATCACCAATAAAAACCTAAAAAGTGTTCTTCCTTTACATGTAAGTTTATTTATTCTCTTGTGTAAGATTGAGTACACTTAAAAGTCACTAAACCTATCTTGTATAGGAGTGCATTGAGCATGTATTACACAAGGGTGAAACCTTTCAAATTGGAGACTAAAAAGCATTAAAGAAGGCTTGGTTGCTTGATAGATCCAAAATTGATTGCTTATCTTGTGTTTAGTATAAAGATTTCTTGTTTGGGGTTTGTAGCCTAGGTTGGGTGCATAAGGCTTGGTCCTCTAATTGGGTGATAATTAGTCCTCTATGTTGCGGAGCTTTCTTAGCATTAGGTTATCATTATTGGTTTTGGGTTAAAAATGGAAACATATGTGTCTATGAATTAATATTGGTACAAGGACAAGGGGGTGGATATAACTAGAGAGGAGAATGTTATATATTTTAGTTTTGGGTATTTGATATATTTTTTTCACTATTTTACTTATTTCATTTGATTTATCTTGCTATTAATAGTTAATAGCATATGCTTATTAATTGATTGCTAAAAATTGTTCAATATTTATTATTTTTAAAATATAGTCTCATTCATCCATTCTCTTAGGCTTCAGTTAACTATATTATGAGATTATTTCAAAATTAAAGCTACCTTGCTTTTTCAAAATTAATTTGTAAGAAAACATTCAAGATTTTCAAATTTTTTTATTAGATTTTATTTTGTTATTTCAAATTATGTATTAGCAAATTCCTCATCTAATAGCCCATTAAGTATTTATTTGAATTATTGAGTTCTAATACATATATATATATATATATATATATGGGGGTTAATCTTACTCTTTATCGTCTTAACCCTTGGTTAGCACTTAGTGGGCCCTTTTGCCTCAACAAGTACTCCACCAACCATGGGTGTGCTTGGATACACACTACATAAGTCTCATCAAAGATGATGAATAATAAGGCTTCCAGGTTACCTTCTGAAATGCTCCAAGATCCAGATTGGTTGTTTCACTAGCCAAATTTGTTGCCTCAAGTCATGAATGGAACTACAAATACAAGAACCATTCGTTTCTCACAGCACAAGAGCTTTGACCTTCGTTTCATGGAAAAAACTAGGAATAACTTCAAGAGAGGACCTTTTTGTTTTTTTTTTTAGAAGAATTATATTCTTAATCTTTTGTTTCCTAGAGATAGAAGAAAACATATTTCTTCTCTTTATGGTTTTCATGGAGAGAGAAGCCAAAATATCTCTCTCTGGTTTTTTAGGGAGAGAATTCTCACCGAGAGAGTTTTCACTCAGAGAGAGAGAAAGATAATTAAAAAAAAACTTTTTTGTTTTATTTTTAATAGTGACAATTTCTAGGTAGTTTTAAAACTCTCATAAACCGCTTCCCCATTTTCTCATTTATTTGGGTCGGGTCGGGTCAGCCCACTTGGGCACCCAAACCCAACTCCAACATCTCCCACTTACACAAGATAGGCTAAACTAGACTGATCACTCATCCAAGTCCATTCTATTCCACTTTTGAAGGTCATTCATATAGGCAAATGGGTCATGTGACTATGTGTGAACACCTGCAATTTGGGAGCTATAAACTTATGCACCTATTAGGGATACATATTAGCTCAACCCCAAAAAATTATGAATGAACAATAATAATCATGTCTCGTCGTACCCCATACTTATTTACTTACATTTTAATGTATACACTTAATCCTTCAAAGTTGTATACCATCCAACATTATAAATGCATTCATAATTATATCAACTACAAAAGCAATATAATTGATTGACCATGAACACATCTTTATCAATGTAACTCAAAAAAGTCTTCCTTATGAGCTCATGCCTTTTAGATCCAAATTAACTACTTGCCCAATATGTCACATAAGGATAAATTATTTCATTCCCGTCAGAAACATACCAAAGTAGCAACATTAATTTGTCACCTCAAAACATAGTTAAAAGTACAAAGAGTACAATATGGGCTATTATAATTGTAATAAGCCCTAAGGATCTCACATAGTGAGGATGCAAGGATTAATCACTCACTTTCCTTATCAGTCACCTTCAAACACATGTAGTATGCTCTCATTGCAAATACATGCTATGGTGGTTTCTTTTCACTTGGAGAGTGTATGTCAAACTACCACCATACGGACCTCAATTAAGAGCTTCACACTAGCAGCTTGTTTGAGTTTTGCATCTATGGTTCTCCTTAAACCTTTTATGCTAAAACTCAAGTCCGGTTCAAACATGCAAATGTAATTATGGGTGATTACATTTGGTCAAGATGTCATTTATTATAGACCTCATCTTGATACTTAATCGAGACAACACTCATCATCTATTGTATACTTTTCACTCATTTATCAACATCAGTATATTGTGTCTCATCCTAACTCATAAACATATTGATTGGGGTGGTTGCTCGTGTGAGAGAGCCAACCTCTTCCTATTGACATACTTATATATGTAAGTACCAATTACATATTCAATTATATGAATAACAAATATTCATGTCATTTTATCATGTATAAAGTATCTTATATCCAATCAATAATGATCCATGACATATGATCCACATAGATCATAACCTACGCAATCCCAATGACTTTACATGTACAAAAAACATGTTTCTTAGAATGGATTTCATGAATGGACAACCATTTCACATATAGATAAATATTCAGGATCATTTTCTCTTCGTGCAATAATATCTCTTTTAAAATTATTCTTGGTATCTAGATTTTTAATTCTTCCATAATAATTTAGACCATTTACATAAATAGTCTCAAATTGATTGTCACTTTAGACTGTCATTGGCTCAAAAACATCCTTGACTATTCCCAAGCCTTGCAAAAATCTTTTCAACCATACAACTTCTTATATTACAACTGAACGAACAGTAAATTTACCTTCGATGGTTGACAAAGCTATACAAGTTTTTTTCTTGCTTTTCCATAATCTGGCACCATTATTAAGCAAGAATTTATCTAGATGTTGATTTGTGTTGGATCACCTACCCAAACGGCATGTGAGTAACCCACAAGCACAATTTTTTGCCTTGATAACAAAAGGAATAGTCCACAATGCCTATTAGATACCGAAGAATTCTCTTTACTGTTTTCCAATGCATTATTCTAGGATTTTCTTGGTAACGATTCACCATCCCAACAACATAGTAGATATATATATATAGTCTTGAACACATCGCAGCATACATTAGACACCCATAAACACTAAAATAGGGAACATTAGTTATTTTTCTTTTTTCTTTTGGAGTCTTTGGACCCATTTCTTTACTTAGGTTTTCACCTCTTGCAAATGAAGTGTCAATGGGATTGCAATCTTGAATATTAAATCATTCAAGGATATTCTTAATATAGTGCTCTTGTAAAAGAGTCACTAGTTTATAAGAACAATCACTATAGATTTTTACTCCAAAAATGTAAAATGCTTCTCCCATATCTTTCATCTCAAAAGTAGATGACAACCATCTTTAAATGGTTTATACAAACTCCAAATCATTTCTAGCTATAAGTATATCATCCATGTATAAAGATAATAATAGATATTTATTTTTATTTTGCTTAATATAAACACAATGGTCTTCATCAACCATTGTGAAAACATACGAAGCTATTGCACAATGAAATCTTAAATACCATTGCCTGGACGATAATTTTAAGGCCATAAATCAATTAATTTAACTTGCACACTTTGTGCTATTGGCCTTGGATAATGAAATCCACTAGTTTTTCCATATAGATTTCTTCATTCAACTCTCCATTAAGGAAAATTGTCTTAACATCCATTTAGTGTAACTCTAAATCTATATGAGCTACTATAGCTAGAATGAGGCGAATTGAGGTAAACCTAACTACTGGATAGATGGTTTCCTCATAGTCTATACCCTCTTGTTGGGTATTCCCTTTAGCCACTAATTGAGCTTTATAATTTTCAATGGATCCATCTGCCTTTCATTTTATTTAAGAACCCATTTGTTCCCAATAGCTTTTCAATCTGAAGGCAGATCAACCAAGTCCTAGACTTGATTCTTTCACATCCACTCCAATTCATCTTCCATTATTTTTCTCCATTCATCCTTAGCTGGACAAGTAAGAGTCTTTTGAACCGGCTTAGGCTCAACATCATCATATTGTGTGACTATGAACTTCCCCTTCAATCTCAAATCATTGTCGAGGAATAATTTATCGAGAATTTTTTCTCAACATTGACTCTTTTACTGTACTTGCTACAAGTACTACTAGTTCACTCCCACTCGATTCAAGCATCAATTGCTATTCGAGTATGGATATTATGTAAGGATCCATCATTTCATAAAGATGTAAATCCCTATCAATCTTACCCATATGTGGGAAATCGTCCTCTAAGAAAGTGACATCTCGTGATTCTAATTCAGTTACTATTCCATCTTCATGCTCACCTATGAACACATACCCTTTGGAGTGTTCACTGTATCTTATAAAGATACATTTCCTTCCTCTATGACCTAATTTTCCATATTTATGAGAAAGATTGTGAACATATGTCACTGACCTCCAAGGTCACAAATTGCTAGGATCAGGCTTTTAGTTATCCCATAACTCATATGGAGTATATGAAACAAACTTTGAGGGTACTTGGTTAAGTACATGAGAAGTAGTCAACAATGCATCTCCCCAATATGAAATAGGAGGAATGGATTGAGCCACCATTGATCTAACCATGTGTAACAACATTCTATTCCTCCTCTTAGCAACAACATTTTGTTGTGGAGTCCTTGGAATAGTCTATTGTGTACCAATACCCTTTCATCACATAAATCTTTAAATTGTTTTGATAGATATTCTCTACCCTAATCTGTTCTTTATGTTTTAATCTTTTTATCCAACTTATTCTCAACTAAATTAATGTAGTGTTTAAAGCAATCTAATACTTCTGACTTATGAGAAAGCATATAAACATGACCGTAACGAGTAAAGTCATCTATAAATGTGATGAAATATAAGGCGTCATGCCTTGCTCTAATACTCATAGGGCCATAGATGTCAGAATGGATCGGTTGTAATGGTATTTCAGCTCTAGTTCCTTTTCCAAATGATTTTCTTATTGTCTTACCAGCTAGGCAATATTCACAAGTTGGCATATCAATTTTAGTGAATTGACCTAGTAGATTTTCTCTAACTAGTCTATTCAATCTTTCTTGTCCAATATGCCCAAGTCTAGCATGTCATATGATCACATTATCCCATGTATTTCTAGAAGTAGTCATCAACGAATAATAACTATCATTAGTATTAGACAGTACGAAATTATCAATATTAAGAACCATAAAACCATTCAGAACAAATCCAGAACCATGGTATGTTGTTCCCAAATACAACTCCATTACCGAATCATGAAAATTCAAATTGAAACCTAAACCAAGAAGGACTAACATAGAGACCAAATTTCATCGAATATTTGGAGCATAAAGAACATTATGTAGGAATAGGGTACATCCTCTACGCAACTCCAATTTACACATTCCATTACCCTTAACCTCAACTTTAAAGTTGTTTCCTACATAGATTCATCTTGTACCGAAACTAATTCATCGAATCTTTACATATACTCCTTGGTCTCTAGCTATATGGTTAGTGGGAACTAAGTCTAGTTTGACTGAGTGCACTCACGAGTAAAGTGACCTTAGTTGTCATAATTATAGCATTTGAACTTGCTCTTATCCTTCTTAGCACACTTAAACTTCTTGTGTGTCTCAATTTTTTCTTTCTTTGAAGCATCATCAAATCTCTTATTTTTCTTAAAGAATTTTCTATTATGCTTAAAGTTGGAAGTTTTTGCAAGAACTGGATTCAGCTACATGAGCTTGTTCATTAGGCCTAGCCACCATAAGTCGCTTGACTTCCAATTCAAGATGGCAAACTATATCATTAAAGGTCTTGACACTCTTATCATGTAATTATCGCCATTCAGTTTCTCACCTTTGTTTAATTATACTATGATGTTCCTAGTTGTAGTTGATATATTCAACTACTTAGAGATATTCCACAATCTTATTAATCGGTACTTTTATGAATATTGATACTTTTACTTGCTCTAATCATCTTCTAATGTGTAATAACCTTAAATTGCAATAGAAACAAAAGTTCACTATGTTCCCAATCAGCTCCTATATACAATTTTAATTATTACAAATTAGAAATAATCTATGCAAGTATTTCTAATTTTAGGCAAGAAATTACTTAAATTTATTTTTAGACTAAAACATCCCACTCCATAAAAAATATATTATATAACTAGCACGTATCAATAACATATACAAAAGAATTGAAGACATGCATGTACATAAAAGACACACTCATTTATCAAACGATAAATATTCATGTCATATCTTGTATATAAGATATTTACATTACATGTATAAAGCATAAAAAAGTAACATGTAAAAAAAGAACTAATCTTCTCACTTGAAGCTAAAAAATAACCATAGTCTTTTATGAAATATATATATATATATATATCTAATCTAGTTGGTAGAGTACAAGACTCTTATAACTATGGTCAAGGGATCAAGCCTCTTCATGGGCAATCCCTTCTCCTTTTTTATTTTTTCACTGAGTAACGAATACTCATATTTAAGACTCTCCTTCCTTTTTTCCTTTCCTCAAAGCTCGAACTTGGGTCTCAAGTGAGCATGAGAAAGGTTCTAACCAACAACACTAATTCAACTTTGATGTTAATAAGTAGATTAAAACATATTTAACTTTTTTGTATTATTATTACTTTTTCAAAAAAAAAAAATCCCATAAAAAAATATTCTACTTTATTTGTCTTGGAGAAGGGTTTTTCTAGAATCATAACCAGAAATTGTGGCTCTTGTCTTTTCCTTTTTTTTTTTTTTATTGACCATTTGAATTTCGTCTAAGACTCCTAGAGTGGGTGCACTTTGCACCTATTTTTTCTTAAAGTGGCTTTTATCTTTTTCCTTTTTTTTTTTTTTTTTATCTAGAACAATATCCAAAATCATATCATCCCAAATTTTTATTTATTTATTTATTTTTTATTATTTTTGTAGAATAGAGTCAAACAAAAGGAATTGTGTTTTTCTGGAACCATAACCAGAAAACATTTCTTTCTCTACTTATTTCTTTTTCAAAGAAAACGAAAACATTCTTCTTCTTTTGAAACAGAGAAAAAACAAAAAAAAAAAACAAAAAACAAAAACAAAAGCTAGAAAACAACCTAATAGGGCTTTGATACCAATGATGAATAATAAGGCTTCCCGGTTACCTTCTGAAATGCTCCAAGATCTAGATTGGTTGTTTCACTAGCCAAATTTGTTGCCTCAAGTCATGAATGGAACTACAAATACGAGAATCCTCCGTTTCTCACAGCACAAGACCCTTGACCTTCGTTTCACGGAGAAAACTAGGTATAACTTCAAGAGAGGACCTTTTTGTTTTTTTTGGAAGAATTATATTCTTACTCTTTTATTTCCCGGAGAGAAAAGCCTAAATATCTCTCTCTAGTTTCTCAGGGAGAGAATTCTCATCGAGAGAATTTTCACTTAGAGAGAGAGAGAGAGATAATTAAAAAACACTTTTTTTATTTTACTTTTAATAGTGATAGTTTCTGGGTAGTTTTAAAACTCCTAGAAACTGCTCTCCCATTTTCATTTATTTGGGTCGGGTCAGGTCAGCCCACTTGGGCACCCAAACCCAACTCCAACAAAAGAGATTTTATCTGCAAAGCAAATCAAAGCCCAAAGCATATTAACTCAATCAGGTATGTATGAGCAGGAAATAAAAAAGACTATAAAGGAAGTATGTAGGACGAACCCTCTCAAGGAAATAAGGCGAGAGGGCGAAGGGTGGGGCCCACTAAAACAATTCCCAAAGGGATTAAGGATCAAAACTCTGGCGGTGAACATTGCAGCTTATATGCTAACTTTGTTAATTGTTGACAATAAACCTAATATAAGAAGAATAAAGATTTTTTATTACATGAGAGTCATAAGGTATGAGTCTTAGAATCTTCCTTCCATGGCTTGGTAACATAATAGTACAATAACTTGATTTATTACCAAACTAAGACCTTTTGAAAACTTTGGTATAATTGAAGAGGATTTTCAAATCCAAGGTGATTAAGGCTCAATATTTTATAATTAAAGCTAATAGCTAATAATGTTACAAGTATAACTTCAAACAAACTAACCACTAACACTTTCTCATTAAAGTTAGAGGACCCAATTTTCTAATATTATTATTATTACAATTGTCACTATAAATATTCTTTGTTTGTCTAGTGACAATAGTACATCAACTTCAGGGAGAAAAAAATAGAAGAGAGAGAAAAATAGACAGCAAGACATGACTTAGCAGAACTTAATCGGGTCTTCTATTGGGTCCACCTTTCTTTCAAGCATTTCTGATCTCTCTCAAAACAGATGCCAACTTTTGAGGAGTAAGCGGCTTCTCAATAAACTCATCCACACCAGCATCCAAAAACGCTCGTCTCTCCCTTTCATATGAGCAAGCAGTAACGCCCAACATTTTGCTACGAATGCCCATTGCTCGAATTTGCCTAGTGGTCTATCATCAAAGAATAACACATGATCGGGATACTACACAACACACTACACGTATAGCCACACATTGCAAGTTGATAGGCTTACCTCAACCCCGTTCATGATCGGGAGCACCATAGCTATGATAATGAGATCAAAGTTCACCCCAGAGGCTAAGAGATCTATAGCATCTCTCCCACTCCCCACAACCTGGGCTTGAATGCCTTGAGATTCTAA
>NC_048437.1:21597185-21634685 GCF_004353265.1 Vitis riparia
ACTTCTATGGAATTATTAACATTAAGGTGATAATTCATTCACATAATGGTCTCATTAACTTTTAAGCATTTAGATTGTGCACAAAATTGATGTATAAAAGTAACATAATAATAACCATCAATACATCATAATCAAGAACTTTATTTCATTATAATGTAATCACATACATTACACTCTCAATTAGTCTAAAATTGACAAACTTGCCACTAAGTTCATGTGTGCAACATAATCCTTAAAAAGTTTAGGTGAAAGGCCTTTAGTCATTGCATTTCCCAACATGAATGTATTTTTAATATGTTTAATAGAGACAACTCTATTTTCAACTATCTCCCTTACAAGCAGATACTTAATATCAATGTGCTTTAATCCTTCTATAGTTTTATTATTTTTAGAGAATTGCACAATGACATTATTATCACAATATATTCTCAATGGTCTCATTATCGAATCAATAAGAAGTAGTCCTGAGAACAAGTTTCTCAACCATATTGCATGTGGCTTCCTAACATGTTGCATATTTTAACCCCATTGTAGAAGAAGCTATCAATAATTGCTTATGACTCTTCCATGAAATAGGTTCATCAGATAGCGTAAAAATATAGTTAGGTGTAGACCTTTTGGTATCTTTAGAGCTAGTAGAATCAGAATCAAAATAACCAATAATCTCTAGATTATTTGTTCTTCTGTATGTAAGCAAGTAGTCATTTGTCCCTTGAAAATAATGCAATAGTTTTTTCACTGTGTTCAATACATGCATTACTTTGGTATCGACCAAGCATACCTACTACATAAGCTATGTTTGGTCATGTGCAAACTTGAGCATACATGATACTTCCTATTGTAGAAGCATAAAGAATTTTTTCCTTTTGTTTATTTTCAAGATCATTTTTAAGACATTGAAGTTCACAAAATATGTCCCTTTTTCACAATAAGGGCAACACTGTTAGAATAATTTTGCATGTTTAATCTTTTAAGAACCTTTTCAATATAGTTCTTTTAGGATAATCCTAATAATACATGCGACCTATCTCGATGAATTTCAATGTCTATCACATAGGATGCTCACCAAGATCTTTATATCAAAGTTCTTAGATAGAAATTATTTGGTCTATTAAATCATTTCCATATTGTTGCTAGCAAGCAACATATCATCAACATACAATACAATAATATAAATCCTACTCCTACTGGTCTTAGGGTATATACATTGATCTATTAGATTCTCTTTAAAACCAAAAGTGATGAGAATTTCATGGAACTTAAGATACCATTGTCTAGAAGTCTACTTCAAACCATATATGAACTTCTTAAGTTTACACACCATATGTTCCTTGTTTTTATCCTGAAAACCCTAAGATTGATCTGTATAAACCTCTTCATGCAAGTCACCATTCAAGAAGGTAGTTTTAACGTCCATTTGATGTAACTCTAAGTCAAAGTGAGTTACTAAACCCATGACTATTCTTACGAAATCTTTCTTGGAAACATGAGAAATGTTTCCTTATAGTCGATTCCTTCTTTTTGAGTTTATCCTTTTGCAACTAACCTAGCCTTGTATATTTTGTTATTGTCCTTAGAATCATGTTTGGTTTTAAAAATCCATTTGTAACCAACAATTTTAATTTGTTTAGGCAATTCTATAAGATCCCAAACTTCATTATATTTCATTGATTTCAACTCTTCTTTCATAGCATTAAGCCATGGAGTTGAATTTTCACTATTGATGGCTTAGTCATAAGAAGTAAAATCATTTTCCAAGTTAAATCATAATCACACTCATTAAGATAAATTTCATAGTCATTTGATATAGCAAGTCTTTTTTCTCTTTGTGATCTACTTAAAGATACTTTTGCAGTTAGGACATTCTGAGTCACACCATATTCCATCATTAGTGTTGATACTTCATTAAAGGCAAGCTTTTTAAGCTTAGTTCTTCCACTAAAATCTTCATTTTCTAAAAACACATGTCTAGTTTCAATTATTTTAAAGCCTTGACTATGACAATAAAATCTAAAACCTTTTGATCTTGGAATAATTATTTTGGAAAATCAATTTGAATGCATAAAACATAATAGATACAAACACTAAAGAAATGATAAAATAATGATTTATTCTTACTTTGATCCATGATATTGATAACACTTCTGAAGTGAGCCTAAGTTACCTTGTGAATTGTTTTTTTATCAAGATCCTTAACTTACTACTCTCATGTAATGGATGGATCACTTGTGGGGTGTATGTTATAAGTAGAATAAAAAAAAGCATAAGAATGAGAGCGTGGCTTGGGACCTTACCCTTATAAAACTTTTAGTCTTCCCATCAAAGACTACATGGGAGTTATACTCATTATTTACAAACAACATTTGCAAATTAATAGATAATGATGGTTTAATAACTTGAATGTATTCATGTAATTGCATTGGTCATATTTTTCCATCTTCCTCCATTACTCATAAACTTTATGTACAAATTAAATCTCATAATGATGAGGTTACAAAAATTGTAACACCATATTTATATAAATGAAAATTTTCTAACTTCCCATTTATAATTTTCGTTTTCTATATATAAGTATCTTAAATGCTCAATCAATTTATTCACATATTTATCAATTGATACTCTTAAATAATATATACATCAATCCATTGCAGAATATAATTATAAATAACCACAAATTATAAATAATAAAAAAATGCTAACAATTTTCTCCACAACAATCTTTTAACTTCAGATAGTGATGCCACGACCTGTTTCAAGTACCTGCAAACAAGGATGGGGCCACAGGCGTGGTGAGTTTAATCACACCTTCACGAACGACTAACTCAATCAACAAAGAAAATGACCTTATGGGCGATATTAGGTCCATAGTTCACAAGATTGGGTTGGGCCGCCCAGGTGGCGTGGCCACTAACTGATTCGGGAGGTTGGACAAGTACCTCCAGCTTCCTTAAAGGAAAAAGAGAGATGGTCGAAACCATCTTTAATTTGGACGTGTGCTGGGCGGGGCCGCCCAGAAAATGACCTTATGGGCCATATTAGGTCGGTCCATAGTTCAGAAGATTGGGTTGGGCCGCCCAAGTGGGGTACCCATAACTGATTCGGGAGGCTGGACAGGTACCACCAGCTTCCATAAAGGAAAAAGAGAAATGGTTTTGCTGTTTTGTGCTTTTGTTCCTCTTCCATGCAGCTGTTTTTAAGCTCCACTTCGCGATTTGGGGTGCGGGTATGGGTGCCCGTAGGGAGAGAGATCAAGAACACCAGCGGTTTTGCATCAAGACACAAACACAGTTGCTGCTCATCAGGTTGAATTGTCAAATGAAGGGGCCTGCAGGATTATTATATGGCCCCCTACTTCTCGGTATTTCCTGTGAACTTAAGTCGATACCAACCATAACAGCATTGTCCGAAAAAACATGTGAAAAAACATAGGCAGAGGCTACGATAAAAATATGATTTGAGGTCCGAGAATCCCTCCGATAATTACAAGTGCTTTGAACAATTTTTGCAATGGGAAAGGGAAATACAAAAAGGAGATTTAAATGTTGGGCGGGCATTCGAAAGTTTCATTCCCAGGCTGCAAGCACAACTCAATGTAACTGTGGGTTGAATCAAATAGAGAAAATATTCGGTTGTTGGCTCACCAAATCCTTGATTTCTCTCTCTGAGACGCACCACCACACTTCTAACAACATGCAAAAAATAGAGATGGTGGTGGAAGGTGACATGATACTGTCTTGACTGGTTGTGTTTTGTCTATAAGGGGATACTATTCTTGATGCAGACAGGAAGAAGAGCAAATGACCAAACAGAGCATGATAACAGGAATCAACTGAATACAACAACAAATCAATGATCAAAGTCATCCCCACAGTCCAGGGAACAAAGTGCAGTCCAGTGCAGTGCAGTGCAGTGTGATATGCTCTGGCTTGCACCAATTTGGCAACTTGCCAGCAGAGGGCAAATGATGAAAATGAAGGCCATGTGTATTTAGGATATACTCACCTCCTGGACCCAATTTATATCATGTTGTTTGACAGTGATGAACTCCCTCAGAAATTGGGGTTCCTCACTTTTTCCTTTAAGCATCTTCAACAGTTCCAAAAAAAAAAAAAAGTAGAAAACGAAAATGAAAGGAGATTAAAAAGCTGAAAGAGACATATAGGGAAAATTGATCCTATAGAAGGGAGATCGGGGGGTTATAATTACATGTTAGATGTGTGATATAGATTAATCAGCCGCCCTCGAGGGTATTTCTCTTACACTACAAAACTTAGCAGGCATGAGCCTTTCTTCATGCAGTGACCCAAAGATGGAACAGTCTCTATGCCCGCAACATCCTTCATTCAAATTTCTGCCCTAGCAATGTCATTCAAATTTCTGCTCTAACAACTTCATTTCAAATTTCTGCCCTAACAACTTTACTCTGTTGATTCAAGAGCTTCAGTAATCCTTCACCAAAAATTTCAACCTGCAACACAGAAATTTCTGTCATCCCTGATTAATGTGTTTTCATTAGGTGTCCAACTGACTCTACATTCAGAACTACGGATACACCATAATTTTGGTTAGTGTTCAAAGAGCAGTTGGCACTAACTATATGACAGACTGATTGGTGATCCTAGTTACCAACTTAGAAAAGATCCAAAAAAAAATTGTAGACTTTCTGACATAGAAAGTTTACTTGGGATCAACTAATGTAGAATTTTCATATGAAGCAATATTAAATATCAGAATTCATGGCTCTCATTTCTCCTCATGAACTAAAGTGGCAGATCATGAAAAGAAAAAGGGGAAAGGGGAGGTGTGGGGTGGGAAAGGGAGTAGGGGTTTGGGAGTGCTATTGCCACATTAATAAAACTAAGGACTCAGACAACAGAATCATGTTTGTCTTAGACCTTGGTGTGCCCAAGAGCTTATGTTAATTAAAAGAGAATAATCCCAAAGGAAAATAGAGACACTCATCCGGGTGATTTTCGCAGATCCATAACAAAAAAAAGTATATAAGATAAATCACCTACCTGATCGGTGATTTTCGAGATTCTCAGTTCCTTTGCTGGTACTTGGCTTGCTCGTATTTTGCTGGCCCATTGCTTGATTCTGTAAGAGAAACATCGGGTTTCACTGTTAACCAGTAAAACACAAAAACAAATGGTGATGGCCCAATTAGCCTTTGAACATGTCAGTAGTTCAAGAAATCTAACTAACGATTTTGGTCCTAAACCAACCGAATTTTTGTATTTCCTTAAGCATGATAGGCTTCTATATGCACCCAAAATCATGGCCATGTAAGATAAAGATTGGGGATGTCATTTATGTTTGGTTAATGTCAGAAATATAATGTGGCGATAAGCAACATGATTTCTCACATGGCCTGACAAACAACTCACAGATAACGTAGGCAATGATACACTGCTATCAAATGTAGGCAACTCTACATTTAGACGGAAGATTAATTGTGTCATAAACACATCCAACCTTTGATCTAAGAATAAGCGAAGGTTGCCAAAATACCTGAGCTGGTAGCATTTGCATCTGCTGGAGGTACTGCAGATATGGATCTGCGAAATTGGGAACCCGTGGCTGGTTGGAACTTTGTGTGCCAAGTGAGTTCAGAACCGGATCCGACTGGTTGTTTGCTTGGATCCTAGATGAATCAGGTGCAGCCATGTGGGGCATGTGAAAGGCTGGCATAGGATATCTTTGACCCAAATGAGCTGCTGCAGCTGTTGTGGGCAAGGTTGAGCCACCTAAAACAGAGGGAAATGGCATCATTGGACGGTTCATACCCATCTCCATGCCCATGCCCATTCCCATCCCCATTTGTGGCATGTACTGCTGGACGCCAGGATACATCATAGGGACCATGCTGCATCCCATCGACATCATCTGCAGAAATTGATTAAAATCTAATATTTGTAACAAACAATGCGTGAACTCATATAAGGATTCTTAAGTGAAGAAATAATTCCAAATTGTCTCATGCAATTGCCTTGTAGAATTCGGAGTTATGAATTATGAAGATTGGATGGAAGAATCTACATAAGCCAAGACGGGGATCAAGATTGTTTGCAGGAGTCCATAGAACATTATACAGCAATAGCTTATATTTATTATTAGTAATACTTTTACAACATCCCATACCATATACAAGTAGCTCATTATTCATCAGCTGTTTTTTTATGCCTCAACCCTTGGGTTTTGGTGATTAATCATGACAACTCGTGATAGGATCCAGAGTTCATTAAATTGAATTTAGGTTCCCCAACCTCCATTTTTGTATCAGCATTACATTGAGCTGCTGAAAATTATGACCAGTGCCCAACAGAATTCACTGTAACATCTAGACCTCATTTCAAAACTTGTTAAAGAAGCCTAGGCTAATTATGGTGGAAAACCAGCACTCTTCCTGCTCTTTTTTCACTCTGTAGTAAAGTAGAAAACATGTATTCCTCTCAATGATATATCAGTAGGAAAGTAAGGTGGTGTTTGTTTTTTTACTTAATTCTAAATAGAACCTTAATGCTTAATAGTATTAAATATTAGGTTGTTTGTTTTTGTAGTATTTTATTTCTATTAAGTATTAAAAAGTAAAAAAAACCATTGTGTTATTTTTTCTATTCAGAAAAAACTACATATTTTGGCTTTTTCTATTTAGTAAAAAGTTTATAGTAAGTCATGAAAAAGTAAAAAAACAAACAACCTAAATTCTAAAACTAAATGGTTTTCAACAAAAAGCCAAAAAAACAAACACCACCTAAGAGACTGATACTGCCCTGGTTCTAAGGCAGTAGATGATGGCATTCAAGAATCATCTCCTCCGCTTTGAGATCCCAATTTTTCATAGGTTGGCCTCATCGCTATCTTTAGACCAAAATGAATGATATGGCACCTTACACAACTGGCCCTCATGCAAGATTTGCGTGTATGCAACAATGCAAAAAAATAAAAAAAAATAAAAAAAAATTACCTGAACTTGCAACTGAAGTGATTTTAAGTACTCAATTGCTTCATCCAGCATCGAAGCTTTGTCAGACTGAAATTCAGAAAGAAAAAGAGAATGAATGTTATTGGAAAACATAAAAAAATCAATCCCCACAAAAAGCAGATGAATAAAATATATAAATAAGGTGACCTTGTTGCAACGAGGTATTAGTTCTTGCAAAGCCTTCATCTTTTCATTTATCCTGTCTCGACGTCTCTGCATGTGGTTGCAATATCAGACATTATGCACTACTAACCAAAAGAGACGCCAATCATCAACAAATTCAACAGTACAGTACTAGAAAAGACAGACCCTCTCAGACAGGTTGTGAACCTCCGCAGCACGGGATCTCTTTGCAGCCGCTGATCCACGGACTTGTTTCTTTGCATCAGCAGATTCAAACTCAACGTCCTTCAATTCGACAGAAAAGTATACAAAATCAACCCCAGAAGATAAAATGGCATTGCATTTAGGTGGAACAATACAATTAACTGCCTTCTGAATTTCACAAGGGATCAATTATAAAATCAGGCAACAGACCCTGTTGCTTGCTTCCATATTCGTACAAATAGTCTATTCAAATATTTCGAAACTCAATCCTCCAGCTATTAACCATTTCAAAAAATTAGGATTTTCAAATCCTTGCTTGCAATTATTATTTTAAAATAATTATTAAATTTATATTTATATATATAGATAATAAACATTCTTAATTTTATAAAAATAAATAAATATTTATTTTTAAGGCGGTGTGGATGGTAAGGGCGGTGGGAGTCTCGCGCCTTTCTCTCACAGTGCATATAGGAGCAAAATTGCACACACTCCCTAGTACCTAGTCCCTACTCCCTAGTCCGTATGATAATTTTCAGGTTTGATTGTCTGCGCTCTTGTCTACGCCGCTACAATCAATCTCCAATCATCATACATTAAATTGTGTAAAGTGTAAGTTACTTCTGCTACTCCCATCATACACGTGGCAATCCTATATGGATTAGCAGTTAATAGACGACCCCTTTTGATGCCACGTGTCCAACCAAGATGGTGAAAAATGGAGGGATCAGCCACTGTAATGCTAATGTGCGCCGGCATCACCGCACACCTTAGGCGGAAGAACACAGTGAACTCACCTCGCTCTGGTACTCGGTCGTGTCGTCGCCTTCTCTTCCCTTCCGTTTTCGATCGTCCGCCGGCGGTTTCATCGTCGGTTCGGCTCCGGCGCTGGCGCTGCCGCCGGACCCGGACCCTCCAGGAGATGACGTCATCGTGAGCTCAAATGTCGTATGTTCCCGGCTGCTGACGTCGCGGCCTCAGTAGCACCGCCAATGGTCCCGTACCCGGAATTCGCTAACTCCGCCTTGCACCACTCGGCTGGGGAAGTCCTGGACTGCTGGCATACCCCCGGCGTATCGCTTGAGTCCACCACCGTCGATTCCATCCCCGCCGGCCTGCTTGAGCTCGGCTCTCCAGATTCGGCAGTCGATTTCCTCGGGAAATGCAGGAAGTTGTGAACCTTGGAGTCCAGCTCCGCCCTCCTCACAGGCGGAATCGGCGGCTTCGTCGCAGCAGGCCTCTCCTCAGGCTGACGGACATCCGGCGACAAATTAGGCCGCGCCGGAGGGGGAGAGGCATTAACACACGGCGTAGGATCGAGGAGATCAGCACAGAAATCATCGAGCGGGTAGTGAAGCCACGAAGCCATCTCATCTTCCTGCATGAAGAGCTGAGCGCTGGACTCATCCACCTGAGCTGATGACCGGATCTTGGACTGCTCCGGCGGAAGCACAGCATCTTGAATTGGAAATTTCGAAGGCTGGGATTTCTTGAAAGATCGCTGATTCTGGATCTGCATCACCACCTGACCATTCTGCCAGAGCAGCTCCATGATTTCATCATCCTCAACCCTAGTCCGTGGTTCAGTTACATTCACTCAGTCCCAATATCACACAAAACAAAGCAAAAAAAAAGAAAAAAAAAAAAAAGAAAGAAACGGAAAGAAGAAAACATGCGTTACATAAAAAAGCCGAAAAAAAAAAAAAAAAAAACAGAGCTCACATGGCCGCTGATTTCTTCGGTCTCGTCAAGGGAATCGCTTCCTCATCATCTACCTCAAAATCAGGTACGCAGTGATTCATGGTTACCAAACTGAAACTACAAATCAAATGAATAAAAACACAACCACAAAGGGAGCTCAACAACAAAAATTGAACTCAATTAATCACTGTTGGAGAAGACCGACTTGGAAGTGACTATTGATTCAGAGGTTGAATCCACAGTCGAGAAAACAAAGCAGGAGTGAAGAAACCCTACATGGGAAATGGAAAAAAAATTTTGAGAGAAGATGTTGAGGTTGGGCCTTGCTCTTCTTCTCTCGAATCGCTTTTGTATATTTGCAGAGCAGAGATAAGGTGTTTCTCTCTCCGAATAATACCAAAGCAAAAGACGAAGTAGATTTGACTCTTTGTACCCGACTCCATCCACGCCCTCCCCACGCTTTCACTTTTTTCCCTCTCCCCATTTTCCACTTTGGCATGAATTAAAAAAATAAAAATAAAAATAATAATATTTATGTATTGTACCTTAAGAAATAAATTTTTTATATATTTATTAACCTATTTTATCCATTTAATATTTAATAAATAAGTAGTTAATAGAGTCCATGTTTTGGGGACAAGGACAGCATGTGGGTATGTGGAGAGTGGAGTCCATAAAGATAACCATATTTATGGTATCCAACCTTTTATATTCCTTTTTAGGTACCTTTACCATTTGGGATTTGGGTTAAGGTTCTAATCATTTCTATCTTCATCGTATGAGATGAAAAGGAAAAATTATTACTTTAACTTAGTGGGGGGGTTTTAAGGATTATAAAAATAATAAATCTAATCAAACCCCACATAAAATAATGAACAACAAAGGTCGTGTCACTTCGCTTTCGAGTGGAGAATGACAATTAACGATAAACTGTCCTCAAATGCAAAGCAACTTATAATTGGATGAGGGGTCTAATGAGGCTGTCCCCACTAGTAATAAAAGGCTGCGAAAATCACGCATTTATAAATTAATTATTTTTTAGTAGGGGCGTGTTTGGGAGATAAAAATGAGAATGGTGAAGGACACGTGTGGTTACCAATAAAGTAAAAGGGGGAAAGGGGAAAGGGGAAGAGTGGGAGAATGGGATGGTTCTCCGCCTGCTAAATTATCCAAATGGGTAATAGAATTTGTGGGATATGTCAGTGAAGAGAAGCGTCTGAGAGGAGTCTATGCATAGGCCTTTTGGTGTCATTGTGAAAAGGCCATGCACATTCCATGCACAATTACTTCATGGATGATATCATCTGTGGTTTACTGCACACGTCATCATCCGTATAACACTCTTGTTTATCCGTACGCTCTCCGTAACCATGACAAAAAAATATATATGCATACTTTTAAATTTTAATGTATCATGCCTTTGATTTTCGAATATATATATATATATATATATAACTGGAAAATAAAATTTAAATTAAATTAATTTTACATATAATTTAATCAGATCAAAATGAGATAAAACAGTACTTGAAACTATTAAATTAAAGATCTATCAAGTACCTAATCTTATTATCATTCCTAAGTATAAAAGAATAAAACTTTGCATGTCTGTCTTACAAACGTAATAAGATTTGACTTATTTGACTTATATTCGCACTAACACCATTTGAACCATTTGGTTGATGGTTCTATTTATTTTTACTATGTGTTTAATAATAAATTAATTTTTTATTTGATTGATATTATATGTTGTCATTTTTAATTGAAATTTTATTTAATCAATATATTTGAGGATAATTATAAACTTTTGAGTTCTTTTTAATAAAGGTGATATTTTTCTCAAAATTGAAAGTTTTTATTAGTAAAGTTTAAAATATTTCTAAATATTACTTAGTCAATTTATAACTTTTTTCTTATATATATATAAATTTAGAAAATTAGTTGAAATGATTTATAAATTAGTATTTGGTAAGTGATTCTTTTAGAAAAATATTATTATTTTTCTCTTTGTAACATAATATCAAAAGCACTATTATTTATTTATTTAATTTATGTCCCAATGATAAATGATTTTTTGTAGAAACATTTCTAATAAAAATGCTATGGATAAAAGAAAAAAATTAGAGGTAGAGTCATGATTTCAAAAAGTAATTTTCATTAAACATGAAACAATTTTTGCAAAGTTCAGGAGATGCAAAATTATCATTACTCCAATTTTAAGATTTTCTCTCAAAGCCAAAAATAATTTTATTAGAATCAATAATGCACCAGGTAGATGATGATTGGTCAAAAGGGTCAAAAACCAAATATTGCTAAAAGAGGATTAATTTAGATTTAGGGTAAGTTGCCTCTTCAACCTGGCTCCAACATGGAGTCCCTCTTGGTCATAATTAGGTAACCCATGTCCTCCCATACCCTATATTTTAGAATAAGGGTTTGTCTCCAATGAAGGTGTCCTCATACTCCTTACCATACACTCTCTCTTTTTTATTTATTTATTTTTCATTTATTTGGAACATCGAATCCTTCCTTATATAAGTACAATCACTAGATCACGTATCATGTAAACTAACATATAATTTCACAAAAATAATTATTAATCAAGGTACACTAATTAAAATCTATGAATCATTTTCTTTTTATTCATAGGACAGGACCTTAGACAGAACTAAAATAGAAATTTAAGAACTATTTTTTAGAATAGTTTATTGTTTTTCCAAACAAAAAACATAGAAGATACGTACCAAAAATTATTTTATGTTCTTAAAAATAGAAAATAAAATATTTTCAAATAACATCTTTTAATTATTTTTACTTTTTTTAGGACTATTTTAAGAAATAATTATATAAATATATAAAATAATTAAAAATAAAACACTGGTTATAAAAATATTAAAAGCAAGTTAAAAATATTTTAAGTTTTCAAACAGACTTTTATTTTATAAAAATTAGAGAATAATTTTTAAAAATTTCTTTTAAAAACTATTTTTCAAAATTATTTTCGAAAACAGTTAACATAATCCTAAAGCTAAACAATTAACATTGACAATTTGAAAATATTCACATATTTAGAATGAATTTATGAATATTTTTATTTAAAATACTTTTAATAAAAGTGTTTTTTAGAAACAATTTTGAAAGAATTATTTATCAAGTATTTCTTAAAATATATATATATTATAAACAATCTTTCAATTTTTCAAATATGTTTTCTAAATTTTATCAAAGGTTCAATTTTCTAAAAATATGGCAGAACAGTCTCTTAATTAAGAATCAAATGAATAATCTTTGACTATTAAAAGAAATTAATACAATTAAAATGATAATTAGAGAGGTGATACACAAATAGGAATGGCAACGGGGCGGGTTCAGGACGGGTCGCCCCCATCCCAACCCCGTCCCGTTTATTAAAAACAATTTCCATCTCTGTCCTGTTTCCCATACTCACCCTGTTTAATTTTTTTTTTTAAATTACTTTTACAATTTTTAATTACATTAAAATAAATATATTTTATAAATAATAAAATTATTATATTTTTTATAACTTATTTTATTAATTTTTATTATTATTATCTATATATTAAAAATAATAAAATAAAAATTTAAATTAAATTAATTTTAAATTTTAAATTAAATTTAATTTTATATGTAAATAGGGCGGGGCGGGGCGAGATGGGGCAATACTCGAACCCGCCCCAGGTTTAGAAAAAAATTCTCATATCCGTCCCAAAATTGTTTATTAAATTTAAATTCCGTCCCATTAGGGGCGGGGCAGGACCGAAAAAGCCCACTCCGTTGTCATCCCTATACACAAATGCATTTAAAAGCTTGGAGCCTTGTGATACACATACACTCCAAAAGCTCCCTAATTAATTAAAAATGTCAGACATATCTCAAATTAATAAATCAAAATGTGATGAACATGCATGCTACAATAAAATATATAAAAATAAAATTAAAAAAAAGTACCAAGCGAGCCATAGGGTGCATGGAACACATCTCTACAATAATGAGGAAGATGGAGTAGACAGTGTTGGATTATAAATAAAATAAAAGTAGAGAAAAAAAACCTGTAGAGTATGAAATAATTGACTAGTAGAGTGATGAAGGTGGGTCCAATCATCATCAAGGCAAATAGTGAGCCACCTAATATTCTGAAGCTCCTCCAAGTGGAAATGAGTCCTTGAGTGGTGGGTCGCTCCTGTGGATAGTTGAGGGGCACCATTTTCTTCATACACATATGGACTGTCCCTCAAGGTTGGGGCATGGGGGGTGACTCCTGATTTTATTATTTTTCACTCTTCTTTAATTATAATTATAAGATGCCCACATGTTCTTTATTTATTTATTTATTAATTTTCTATCAATTTTGAAATATGATTTTTCTTTTATATATCCAAGATTTTGACATTGCAAGAAGAAATCCTGTCACATTGATAGAAACAAATTTAAAATAAATATTATGTAAACCATCATAAAATCTATACCATTTCTTACTATTATTGTCAGTTTGTTTAGAGATGTCCAGAATGCTAGATTTACGGAGATCTTATTCACGTACCAATATGGATTAGTTTTAAGATCAAAACTCGATGCAATAATTGACAATTTTTATATGATTTTTATTTTAAAAAAATTAATATAAAATAATATATGTAATAGTAGAGGCCCATCTTAAAGAAGATAATAGTTTTTAAAAATTTGATATATTAAAGAAATTTCACTACTTCAAATCCCCTTTTTTTTTTGTAAAAAAAAAAAATTGAAATTAATTTTTCTTAATATAAGATAATCCCATATATTTTGTAAAAGAGATTTAAAAAAATAAAAAAATAATAATTTATATAATAGTTATTGTAAATATTTCCTAATATGATCTTTATAAATTTAAGGGCTAATATTTAATTTTTCATTCCACCCAATAGCTAAAAAAAATGAGAAAAGACATCTCACCTTGGTGATGACCAATGCAATCCTGATTTATTAGTGCCATACTCTTGTCATTATTTCAATCTTTATCACTTGATTTGACAGATGATTAGTGAACAATGAAGGCCATATAATCCTTTAAGTTCCTAACACTATATCTTAATTTGTATTGGGACCAGTACTAGTGAAGTAAAATTTATATGGTTCATATTATTGCGTAGTTTGCATAATATCTATGTATTATCAAATCATGGTTTCCATTTGTTGAATCAAGTAGGTCCTGTGTGTTAGATTTTGGTTTTTACTTGTACTACGTGTTCTTTCTAGGTTTTCATTTGATTGGAACGTTGATATTTTATTCAATGTTAATTGACTTCTTAATTTAAAAAAATAATTTCATTAATTTTAATTTATTTAAGTTGAATATTTTATTTTAATAATTGAAAATAATTTAATTTTGTGACAATTTTCCTTTTCCGTACTAAAATATGGCATGCCCACAAAAATTTTAAAAATAAGAAATTAAAAGTAGAAACAAAACTAAAGGCAAATCATGAATAAGTGATTCACATATGAACTTTCAAAAAAAGTTCAATTTGTTCTTATTTTATAAATTCTTATAAAATTGATATCTTTCTAAAGGTTTTTTTTTTTCAATATTCCAAATTTTATTTACAACATTTTAATTCTTCCATATATAACATAAAAATAAAAATTAGAAATGCAGTTGAAGCCCTGCATAAGCTTGTAATTAATTAATTTATTGTCACATTGAAAAAACATACAATTGGATGGAAAAAAAATATACAATATCCTTGTACAATTTTTTTTTTTTTTTTTTTAATGTTAAGGTTGGTTTGATATCCAATATCCTTGTACGAGTTTATATGTATAATGTTAAGATTGGTTTGATATCCAAAAATTACTCGGCAACAGTTGAACAGGTATGATGGTCCTAGAGCAACCTAATTTTTAAAATATAAAGTGGAAAAAATATAAAGATGCTTGCAATGAATTTATAAAAAAAAAAAAAAAATCAGAGATAAAAAGGAGAATTCAAGTACTTTAAAATGTTGATGATATGAATTCTCATCCATCACATTTGTGGTCAATATATGGAGACGAATGCTAAAATTTAAGCTATGATAGGGTAATTTTTTAAACCATATAGAATATCTATAATTAAACTCTCAAAGTGAAAAATTATAGTTTACCTAATATAATTCTATTATTCTTGACATACTTAAAAGAGATGATTAAAAAAAATTGAAATAAAAATTCAACATGTTATCATATCTACATCAATTATATAATTATGTTAACTCGACGTTCGGGTAAATCTAAGTTTTGGTGATAAATTAACAAGACTTAAATCTCATATTTAACTTTGAGCATGATTATCTTTTAAGTTACTTCATTGTTCAAGTTTCATCCAATTGAATTCAAACTTTGTTTTAAAAGTAGATTAAAAATCTTTATGAAAAAAACCACCTTCAATTATTAATGCATTTCATGATTAAAAGGTTTCCAAAAATGACTTAGGTATAAAGGCATGAAGTGCATTTAGCTTGGAACCCCTAAAAGAGCTTTTGGTTGTGGATGATTGGGTAGTTTACCAAGCGGTCGATGATTTCGCTATTCACAACAACCCAAAAACACTCACTTTTCATAGTGTCTATAGGCTTACATTTGTCTAACCTAGCAGTCGACCAAGGAGCAAGTTGGTCTACAACAGTTACCCATATAACCTATATTTAATGCTTAATAGGCCGTCAAGCGATCAATTAGTTCAACAGTAAATTCTTTTCAACTACTAGTTTATGCCTGAAAAATATTTAAGTGGCTCTCACACTAACAATTCTCTTAAGCCAAAAGTAACATAATTTTTTGAGTTAAAAAAGTGTTATGAGTGTACCTTGTTTTAAAAGCTTTCGTATCGTTTAGTGCACTTTTGATCTTTGTTTTATCTTGTATTATTTTGATCATCGACTTGTAAGCGATGAGATTCTTTGTGAGTGAGGATCTACTTAAGTATGAGGTATTACTTAAAGGTTTTGCTTTAAGATTGAGGCATCTTTTAAAGGAATTGTGGTGAGACGAAGAATCAAGTATAAGTTTAAAGACTTGGTTTGGAAACTTTTTTGATAATAAAATTCTCAGCTTGTGATTGAATTAAGTTCTAGAATAGTGGATGTGGATTGGGTTATGTCAAAGCACTATACAAGAGTTTTAGTTTTTACTTCGTTATGTCTCTCCTTTATTTACTTGAAATAATTATATTTATATTATTTGTCATCGTTTGCTTTTAATTTTGTTAAAAAAATATAAAGATTGACTAAATAAAAAAAAGGACTAAAGGAAAAAAATATGAAGAAGTTCGAAATGAATTTATGAGGAAGGAAAAAAAAAGAACTTGGAGATAAAAAGAGAATTTAGGTATTTTAAACATCAATATTATGAATTTTCATCTATCACATTTGTGGTCAATGTACGAGGAAATCATGAAGAAAATTTATCAAGATTATTTTAAAGTTACTTCATTGTATGATTGTGGGTGCATTGAATTAGGACCACATGCATATTGAATTTAAACTTTGTTTTAAAAATCATATTAAAAATATTTCTGAAAAAACCACCTTCGATTAATGTATTTCATGATTAAAAGGTTTTCAAAACACAAAGGCATGAAGTGCATTTAGCTTGAAACCCCTAGAGAGCTTTTGGTTGTGGATGATTGGGTAACTTACCAAACAATCAACCGATTACACTATTCACAATTTGTTTGACCTATCAGTCGACTTAGGAGCAAGTTGGTTTACAACAGTTCCCCATATAACCTATATTAAATGCCCGGTAGATTGTCAAAGTTCAATGGTCAATTCTTTTCAACTACTAATTTATGCCTAAGAACTATTTAAATGGCTCTCATACTAACAATTCTTTTAAACCAATGTAGCATCATTTTTTGAGCTTTAAAAGAGTGTTTTGAGTGTACATTATTTTAAAAACTTTCATATCATTTAGTGTAACTTGGATCTTCGTATTATCTTTGCATTATTTTGACCCTCAACTTTTATGTAAAGACATTCTTTGTGAGCAAGGATATACTTAAATATGAGGTATTACTTGAAGGTCTTACTTCAAGATTGAGGTATTTTTTTGAAGGAATTGTGAGATCCATTAGAGCTGAAGAATCAAGTGTAAGCTTAAAGACTTGGTTTGAAAACTTTTTTTATAATGGAATTCTTAGCTTGTGATTGAATTTAGTTCAAAAATAGTGAATGTAGACCAAGTGACATCGAATTAATATAAAAGAGTTTACACTTTTACTACCCTATGTCTCTCCTTTATTTACTTGAAATAAAAATATTTACATTATTTGTTATCATTTCCTTTCAATATTTTTTTTTTTTTAAAAAATATAAAAATTGACTAACACCCAATTCATCCCTTCCCCATCCATTGGGCATTTAACTTAAGTTGATTTAGAACATAGGCTTAACAATTATTATAATATCAAGACTTATTTAAAATTAGAAGAGTTGCTAACCAACCTTGATCATCTACTATGAAAAGATTTGAACTTCGGGATATTTTATTAATAGATTCATTTCTTTAATGAATTTGATTTTTTTTTTTTTATAAAATAGAATGACATGACTTATAAAATCTTTGGTTTGTGAGCTATGGAACATCATTGAAAATGGACCAAATATTCCTCCAAAAATTGTTAATGGCATTCAAAATATCAAAGAAGAATGGGATGCATGAGCTTGATAGAAAGAATATAATTCAATGCTAAGGTTGTCAATGTCTTATCTTGTGTATTATATAAAAAGGAGTATAATAGAGTTTCAAATTGTGCCCATAAGGGTATATATAAAGTAAAAGAATAAAATATCATCATGCTTATTCATAATTATATACTTTTCAAAATGGAAGAATATGAATAAGTTATTGATGTTTACTAGATTCATGGATATCATCATTATGCTTCATGCTTTTTAGAGAAGACCTTCTTCAAGGATAAAAAGGCAAAGAAGATTTTAAGGCCTTTACTAAGGTAATGGGAAGTTAAAGTGACCGTTATTCAAGAAGTTAAAGATCTCTTTAAGATACCTCTTGAAGGATTAATTGGTTCTACCGTGATCCATGAGATTCCAATGAAGAATCATGAAAGGATGGAGAAAATATGCTTCATAGAAATTGAAGACAAGGAGGATTAGTTAAATTCTAACTCAAACTATGTTAGGTTGCAAGAGGATTTTGAAGAATTGTATAATGAATTAGAAAAATTTGGTTCAAAAAATGAATCTCTCGAAAAGAAAATTTATTTTCTTCAAAATGAACTTGATAATTTAAAAGAAAATGAAAAAAAAAGTATTTTTCTTGAGAAAGAAAGAAAGACTTTAGAAAAGAAGAATGAATGGTTGATCATTTGTCTCTCAAAATTTTCAAATGGTTAAAAGACCTTTGGTATGGTCTTTATAAGTAAAAATTGTATTGTTGAAAAAACTAGGTTGGGTTGCATGCGTCATAAAAGCCAAAAGTGTTATAAAAATTATTTTATGAAAGAGATTTCAAGTAGTAGCCCATTAACCATTTGAAATATTTGTAAGAGAAATTGTTGAATTAGTGTGGAGTGTTTACCCTCCTAGAAAATTTACTTTTTCTATCTCAATTTATTTAGATTCCAAAAGAAAGAAAAATTAATTCTCAAGAATCTAAGAAAACAGGTATACCTAAGATGATTGGATTTATTTTTTAGGGTCGAATAGTCCAAGGAGAAAGGAGGATATGTTACTATTTGAGATAATGCAAATATATATATATATATATATATATATATATATATATATATATATATCACTAATATTTGAAATGTTAGTAATGATATTTCTCCCATAATTAAAAATGTTTTAATAGTTTGGAATATATTTTGCTAAGCACAAATCTTCTTTGAGTAAAATACTTTAAAATCATTGTTTTTCATTTTAAGTAATTTGGATGCAAGTGTTTCTATTTTCAATACAAAGGAAATTTGATCTAAATTCATGATGAATCTTTTGTTGGTTATGTGCTTGTGGAAATGCATTTAGTCTTTTTAACTTAAATAACTTTATAGATTTATTTATAGTATTTGAAATATCTAACCCTTTTTGTTGAGAAAGTGTTAAAAATGAAGATGAGTTAGGCATTGAAGAAGAATATCAAGCCATAATTTAACTCAACAATATGAAAAAGTAGAGTAGGATGCAAAGCCAATCAAGATTGAAGAAAACTCCACAACAAAGTAAGCAAGAAAACAAAATATCTTCCATAAAGAATTGAAAAAAATGTAAATCATCATCAAAATAACTAAACTGCTGTTAATCTAACAAGTAAAAATGTTAGTTTTAACATAGTAATGCTTCAAATTGATTTTGCACTCTTATCTTATTGAACTAAAATTTCCATGGGGCAAAATCGATAATATTTAGATTATGGTTATGCAAAAAAAAAAAAAAAAAAATGTTAAATTATTTTGATAGAAAGAATATAATGATTTGAGTGCATAATCTTGATAATCTATTGAAGATTGTCACTAGTCATTTTTTTTAGAATAAGAGGTTGATGAACATAGTATATTTTCATATCTTGAACAATGCTAGAATAAGAGGTTGATGAACATAGTATATTTTCATATCTTGAACAATGCTAGGTTAATGGCTCAAGGTTTGAATGAAGAAGAAGATATGATGTATGAAGAAAAACTTTGCTTCTATAATTAGTCTTAAATAAAATGGAATGCTATTTGTGTTTCCATGCTTTAAAGATGTTATTAAAATTGTTATTAGATATCAAATGGACATTAAAATGCATTTTTAATGGATATATTTATGAAATTGTGTTGAAAAAACCACTATTTTTTATTTATTTATTTATTTTTTGTGATAACTTTCCAATTCATGTTTTAAATTGAAATATGCTCTCTATGATTTAAAGCAAGCTTCGTGAGCTTAACATACATGTTTGGGCAATTGCTTTTGGAATGTGATTTCAAATTAGGAAAATTGGAATGTGATTTCAAATTAGGAAAAGTAGAATGCAATTTTGTTTGCAAAATTAAACATGATAACATGCTTATAACTCAAATTTATATCGACGATATTATTGAATTGTGAAGGTTTAAATAAGTCTTGTTGCACTATGCAAAGAATGTCAGCTAGTGGGGGTTTAAGGGCCAATGTCCCTTGGATAATTTTTTATTTTATTATTTATTAAATGATGAGTTTGTCTTTATTGTATTTAAACTCTCCTTATGAATTAGGGTTGAGAGAGAAAAAAAAATTTATGTAATCGTAATTGAGAGGAGAATGAAAACTTTCACTATTGTAACTTTTCATCTTCATTTGATTGGTGGATTTTTGAGTGTTTGTGCCTTTTGTGATGTAGGGATTATATTGATCATCAAGCCATGTCAAAATTTCATATTTCTTTATTTTTGTCTGTGTTTGTATGTGGTTGGGTTAACAATTAGAAATGTGAGATAGACTGCTATTATGAATATAATTATGATGGTGTTATAGTAGGGTATGACGTCTAGGATTTTTAATGATAAACAAAATCAGTAAAATATCACCTGGGTTAATATTTCAATTTGAAGTACCACATTGTCATGGAGTGTGCTTAGGGATGCATGGAAATGTGACACTTGTAGAGTGATGCCATGTCGGTCTATCATTTGACAATTTGCTTCCATGCTTTATACCCACTTATCTTCATCTCTTTGCCTTTTTCATCCTTTTTAAATTTACAATTATGGTTTTCTATTAATAGTTTTGTTAAAGTGTTCATTAAATATAAGAATTATAAATTAAGAAGTTTCTAAATCCCAATTTTATTTTAAAAAACTTTGACATTTTAAACTTTTTTTCTTCAACATCTTTTAATATAATAAAAGGTTTTACTAGTGAAAATGAATGATTATATATTTAAAAAATTGTACCATTCAAAATTAATTAATAGAATGTTATGTTGTTTAATCAATTTTTGTAAGTGTATCATTAGATTAGTTGATATGTTGCTTTGTTCTTTAAAATGAAAGAATTCTACTAATTGACTAGACTCATTTCAAAATTTTTTTATTTTACAAATATGAAGTTTTTTAAATTAACTCTAAATCATATCCTAATTATGGTGAAAAAAATTCACAAAAAGAACAATAATAGAGATAAGAAATTATGAGAGCGTAGCAAAAAAACACATAAAGTACACATCACAAGTTATGTGGTACACTCTAAAGTCTACATCCATGGATGATTACAATAAAAAAATTTATGTTTTATTAAGGGAAATTACAATTTTAGTGCTTTGTAATGTCAAATCCTTAATTACACCAAAAAAGGATTATATCTTTCAATCAAAATTTTTCTTAGTTAGTATAGAAAACTAATTGCTTAATTATAAAAAAATATATTCCTATGATAAAATCTCATAATAGAATACACCTTTTATAATAATACAAAAGTTTCTTACAAAAATATATCCTAATAGGAAAATATCATAAATTTACAAATTTTCAATAATTTCCATCTTAGCTCAAAATTTTAAACTTCAAACAACACAAAAAATTTTCATGTCACTTTGCTCCTATGCCACAAAAGAGCATTTAGATAATGTTAGTCCAAGGTTTGGTTAAACTAAAGTTTTGATGATAAGAGAATAAAGGTTTGGATTTAATATTTAACTTTTAAGGATCATAGGAAAGATCACCCTGGATTAATCAAGAAAAAGCTACACAACTCAATGTTATATAGTTAAAGAGGAAATAAAAAGAAGGTTTTTTTTTTTCAAGATTATAAATAGAATCTCTTATAGGGCTAGGTTGAGGTGCTAATCAATAAGAATAAATATGTTGTGATATTGACCTTTAAAATTGAAGTCCCTTTGAACAAAAAAGAATGAACCCTTTAAAAGACTTTCTTAAAAGAATCCATGTGTGTATTATTAATGATTTTTAAAAGGATACAAACTTTTTTTTTTTTTTACATGTGTTATCATCACTCAAAAGAGTTTTTCAATCTTAAAATTTCATTTTAAATCATTTTGAGCAGCTAAAAGTTGCTTGTATAGCAATTTTCTATGCTTCTTGTGTTGTTGACTGGTCAATCGATTGAAGGTGATTTTGAGGAGCAAATTAAAAACAAAGCTAGGATAGTAACCCAAGGTTTGAATCAAGAAAAAAATATGATGAAGAAACTTTTGCTTCCTAATTAAACTTGAATAAAATAGAATGACACCCGTCCTTGCATGCTTTCAAAATATTATCTCATACCAAATGGATGTTAAAAATGTTTTTTAATGAAAATGAATATGTTGAAAAACCTCTCATTGTTGCTAGTAACAATTTTCCAAATCATGTATATAAATTGAAATGTGGTCTTTATGATCTAAGGAAAGCTCTAAGAGCATGATGTAAAAGATTGAGAAAGTTACTTTTAGAAAATGATTTTATAATCGGAAAGATAGATTCAATTTTGTGTACAAAAAAAAAATGATGATATGTGCATTGTTTAAATATATATTGATGATGTCATTTTTAGATTTATACCATCTACAGACCCTAAAAATATGCACTTTCTTTCTCTTGGTTCCAACTTATCATTATTATCATGAGTATAAGAAGGACAATTGAAAAATTCTTAGATTTTTATAATTAGTATGGTGATCAAACTACACTTCTTTAAGAGTTCTATAATCAATAGAATTGAAAAACATATATTCACAAGTTAACAAATTGAATCAATTGTTTCAACCTAGAATTCTTTTGACAAACTTGCATTCAAAAGTATATATTGTGTTCACTCTTACAGAGTTTTATTCATTCATTATACAATATCATTATATTTTGGAGAATGCCTAACTATATATGTAGTGTCCCATAATATTTTCATTCTTGTAGAACTCAGTGAACTCTTTCCCATAGAATTCATGCCATTCTCAGTTCTCAATTGTTTTTATATGCTTTTGGCTACTTTTTAATTATCACTTTCTACCATTTGAACTTTGTAAATATATCATTATTATGCTTTAAGATATATACCTAGACCTTTCTAGATTAGTACTTAATAAAGTTCAACATATATCCTCCACTACCATGTAATACAACTTGAGAAACACCCTCAAGATTTGAATAAATTAAATGTAATCTAAAAGTACATTTAGCTTTTTGAATAGATATATTGAATTTAACCTAGCATTATTTGTCAAACACATAATTTATTTATTTATTTTTAAATCTAACTCTTCTCTTTTTTGTCTACCAAGTAAATGTCATCCCTCTCTAATTCATATGCCCAAGCAAAATATTCCACAATCTAGTAGTAAATAAAACTAGTTTTAATGCTAAAAATATTAGAATATTTAGAAAAACTCCATTTTGAGCCCTAGATTGCAAGAGTGCTTGCATCTAATATTCCTAGGTATTTAGATCTAAGCATAATGGAATCTTTTAAACATAAAACCCCAAATCTAAGGGTTTGAAAAACTTTTCATTTGATTTGGATAATCTTAAATCTATGTGCTAAAAAAAAAACCAAACTTAGTATCAAGATGTTTCTAAATCAATTCCAATGGATGAAGAGATGATGTAGATAGTGAAAACTAAGAAATCTTCTACCCGATGACTTTCTTTCCTCAGCTCTTAACATTTGAAGTAGTGAAAGCCTCATAGAAGGATAATGGGTAGGGCTTTCCTTTCTCTAGATTGAATAGAAAGACTAAAACTGAAATCCTAACCTCTAAAGGGGGTTTTATATAAACTTCTAGTGGGCTTAAGTGACCTAAGCTTATCTTGGACTTGGGCCACTTAATCTAACTCACTTGGGTCCTAATTAACTAATTAGTTCTATTGGACTCTAATTTATCAAAGATTGTTCATAAGCTATTGTGTGACCTTATGGATTTACCAAAATGACTTTATATATGCACACATGTGGATAAAGAACCTAAATGCCCCTCAATAAATGTGTCATAAGGAATATGAGCTCAAGTGAGGAACATTGAGACCCATAGAAAAATATAGGCTCTATTAGAATCTAATTCTAAATTTGACTCAACATTGCACTACAAAGAGTTAGCTACACTTCAGTATCTTATGATATTAGATCGAGATAGAATATTCAAGTCTATGACCTAATAATGACAAAATGCAAGCTCCTCATGAATTGGTGTCTGTAATATGATGAGGTGAGCTATATCAACCTTTCAATATTACCTCTACTATCTTAAATTACAAACCCTCTTATTATGTGATCAACTGACATGCTAGCTCACAAAGAACATATATCAAATTCCAATTAAGGAATGATTGCAACAACAAATTTTATGATCACATGTCCTTAAGGTCATCTAAGGGAACACACTATATCAAATCTATGAGATATCATGGTTCCTATCTTGAGAATATTTGTTGTCACCTTCCTTAATCAATAGTTGCCTAATCCTTTGGCAATATATGACAATCTTGGGGTCTCACCCGTAGGTAAGCCACTGAAGATCTCAACATTAGTTTAATATTTTCTTAAGATTGAGAGCCTATGTAGCATGGTAGCTTGGTGAATCATGACTACCCAATAGTTAATGTCATGATTCATTGTAAGTCTTATCCAATGTATAACCATACATACTAGTGCACTCATCTTGGGAAACTCATCCCAATGACCAAGACAAGTCATCTCTCCAATTAGAAGATAGTGCACTACAACCTTAGATGGATTGCATAAATCTATGAATCATCTATGAACAACTCATCAATCTTGAAAAGAACTCATTACTTAGATCTTCCACAAAACTTCTAATGCACCCAAGTCATGTATAATGCAAGTGATGCAAGCTTGAATGCTTAATATAGATAATGCATAGATATAGGGTACTGAAATGAGAACTAAAATCATAATATAAATATTAATGAATTCTATTTATTAATATAATGTCATGCTTTTAAGGGTTTTATCCAAACAAGAATAAGGTTCTTTCTCTCTCTTTAGAAGACAAAATGGTTGAAGTCCTAAGCCTTAAACCCTTAACCCTTAAAGGGTTTTATATAGGTTTGCATGTGGACTTAAGTGACTTGAGGCCATCTTGGGCTTGAGTCTCTTAATTTAGCCCATTGGGTCCTTGTTAATTAATTAACTTTTTCGAGTTCCAATTAATTAATTGGACTAATCCAAAAGATCATTCATAAGCTCTTGTGTCATCTTATGTATTTTTAAAATGCCTTTATGTACACATATGAATAAAGAACCCAAATATCCCTTAAATAATATGCCACTAAGGAATATGAGCTTGAGTATGGACCACTAGAACCCACAGAAAAATACACAACATATCACTATAGGGAGTCAACTGCACTATAGTATCCTATGATATTAAATCAAGATATAAAGCTTAGGTTTGTGACTTACTAATGATTGCATGCAAGCTCCCCATAAACTAGTGTCCATAATCCAACGAGGTGAATGCTATTAACCTGTCAAAACTATCTCTACAATCCTTGAGTCACATATCCTCCCATTATGTGATCAACTAAAATCTTCTAACTGTCCAAGAACATATGCCAATTCTACTTTAGAAATTACTATGGTCATAGTTTTCATGGTCACATGTCCTTGAGATCACCCAAGGGGACATACTATCTCAAATCCATGAGATATTATGGTTCCTATCTTGAAAATACTTGTTATCATGTACCTTAATCAAGATTGACCCAATCTATAGGGAATATATAACCATTTTAGGGTCTTACCCATAGGTTAAAGTCATTGAAAACCTTAACACTAACTCAATATTCTCTTAAGGTTGAGAGCTCATGCAGTATAGTGGTTTGGTGAAATCATGACTATTTGATATAATATTATGATTCACTATAAGTTTTGTCCAATGTGTAACCATGAGAAATCCACCCCAATGACAAAGGCAAGGCATCCCTCCAATTAGGAAACAATATGCATTACAACCTCATATGGATTGTCTAAATACATGACCTAATTGTGAATGACTTGCAAATAACCCATGACTTGGATCTTTTATATAACTTCTAATGCATTAAAGTCATGTACAATATAAGTAATGTAGACTTGAATGCTCAATATATATAACATAAATAGGATAGTGAATGGTAAATCAAAATCATAATATAAATATTAATGAAATTTATTTATTGTTGCAACATTTTATGCTTATAAGGTTTCTATCCCAACAAAAACTATAACCACTTGTAACCGAGCTACCTAACACTATAGAAAGACCATTAATTTTTTGTCCTTTCATTGTAATAATAACACCCTTTATTATTCTCATAACTCTACCTTCAACTTTATATGTGTACATATTGAAGTCAAGTGTTATTACAAAAATCAAATTTTTCTTCAACTCTAGAACATAACTTTAATTAATTTTTTTACAATATCATCATGCATTTTAATTTGAATTATGTCAATTCCAACAAACTTGTAGACTACATTATTTCCTATAAAAACCTTCTCATAATCTATAGGTCGATAGGTACTAAACCAATCCTTATTAGGAGACATATGATATGAGCACTTTGGAATTAAGGATCCACCCATCGCCTAAATTAGAAATAATAACTTAAAAGAGATTTTCAATATTTGAATTATCCTTTATAACCATTGCATCATTAAAGTTTTAAGTTTTCTTCTTTTCATTCATTTTTCCTTACATAGTGTCTTTCCTTGTGGTACTTGAAACACTTGATATTTTATTTGGACTTTGATTTAGATTAACCTCTCTTACCATGGTTTTTCTTTCTTGTATTCCCTCTAGCCACCAAACCTTTACTTGAGCTTTCTTTTGTACTTTCATACACCATTTCTTCAACTCCTTTAAGCTTAAAGCTACCTTAACATCTTTCATGGAAAGCATTTATACCATATAGAATGGTATCCATCAAATGCTGACAAGAATTTAATAAGGAACACATCAAAATTGTGATTTGACATTCACCATCAATTCTAATATCAATATTCCTCAAATCCATAGTACTTTTATTAAATTAAGGTGACCTTTATTGAATGAATCTTCTTGTGCCTTCCTTTATTTAGAGAACGAACAATTGCTTTTTCAAATAGTATCGATTTGTAAGAAAAGGTCATAAACAATACATCCTTTATAATAATAAAGAAAAAGTCCCTTACATGAATATATCATAAGAGGACAATATCAATGCATCAAAATGACTTGAGAGAATTTGTGATACTTTCTAACAATAACAAATACGATATGAACAATTGTTTTCACTATATTACTAATTTGGCTAAGAAAAAAGTTTATTCTTAATGAAATTTATTTATCCTTTTTTTTTTCGAGTTGTAATACATTAAAAAAAAAAGCTTATTATGAATTTTTTATATGATAAAGTTTCTCCCCCGTGATTGAGGATAGCATGACAATAATTGATTATAATTTCTTAAGAAAATATTATTAGATTCTTTATATTTTAAATCATCATATTATAAGAAAAATGTTACTTATACCATTAGTTTTATCACTATTTTTATCACTTTTCTAGTTAACATGTGGTAATTACGTGCTAAATTTTGTTTACATTTAATAGATAAAAACCACTTTTTTACCACATCCAATTTATCTATCATATAAGCAACAAGTAAAAATGGTGATAAATAGTGCCAAAGTTAGAAATTCTTTCTAGGGAGGGCAAAAAACTAATAGATTTATTATAGGGAGGAGGGGAAGGGTAGGGGATGAATCCATAGTGACTGAGACATTAATCCTAGAAGTAAGCCTTATAACGTTTCTATAAGTTAGGATAAGGTGTAATTTTTTTTAATTAATTTTTGAAGAGGAGATCCCTTGGCCTTATGCAGATTTACCATTGACAATAACTTTGATGGTACACACAACACAATCCAATTTTATTAAATATGAAATAACTTCTCACGTAAGAAAAAAAATATATCATTATATACAAAGCATTATTTTTCTAACTTTTGTGTCAAATATCCATATGAAAAGAAACAATCTCTTCCATGTGAAAATTTTGAATATATATTTGTCATGGGCAAGAATTTTCAGTGCAATATTTGGCACATAAGAATAGGAATTGAAATTCATTTCATTTTCCATTTCATTATTGTTTGGATTATTTATTAAGAATTGGAATAGGAATAAAAAATCATTGTCACGTAAATCAAATCCCACTCTTCTAATGCTGTTGAATATTCTTATATGGTATATATTGTGATTTACTTCTATTACTATTCTTATTCTAATTCATATTCTCATATATATATGTATATATATACCAAGTACACCTAATAAAAAGTATGTCTCTCTCTACTTTTGAATTTGTTGGTCATTAGAAAGTGAATTGGAAATTTTCTTTTAAAAGTAAGGGTAAATTAATCTTTATTTTCTTTTATTAGGTCTATTTAAATTCAAATGGTGTTGTACCTATTTTAAAGATAATTCATAATAAGAAATCCTAAATTTTATTTTCTTTCTTTTTCTCTTTGAATCTTTTTTTTGGATTTCAACATGGTATCACAACAAAGTTGATTTTTAATGGAACTTTTGGTTTATGATCTCATTGAAGAGAGTTTAATATCAACACCGCTTTCGAAGATCTAACTATTATACACCGCATGCACTGACTTATACCATTTGATAGTGGAATTCTTTTTTTACCGTGTTTAATCATGGGATATCATAGTGGGTGATCACATCGTTCTTTTCCTATTTGATCCTAGTATTTGATTTTGTATTTATTTTCTTCGGTTCGTATTTGCTTTCTTTTGTTTGGTGGTTATTTTTTATTTATTCATTATGGTTGGTGAACGAGATGATTCCCTTTGAACTAGTAGTGTGAGATTGGACGAAAAAAATATATATTTGTATTAGAGTTATGTGATAAAAAAATTTCTAAAGGGCAAAAAGATGTGAAATTATATTATTGACACTCTACACAAACCTATGAATGAAAATGATGAAAAATATGCGGACCAATTAAATGTTTGGGAAGTAAGAAATTGTAAAATTATCACTTAAATCAATCCTTTCTTGAATGATGCAAATAGTTTTCTTCCACTACTTCTTCTTCTTCTTCTTTGAGCATATACTTTCTTTTCTTGTCATGTTTTCTTCCTTGAACAAATAACTTTCTTTACTGAATCTCATAATGTGTCATTAAGTTTGAACTTGTTCGCATCAATCCTTTCTTGAATGATGCAAATAGTTTTCATGTAGATATTGGTACTTTGGTTTTTTATTGCCATGCTCCTTCCTTTCCTCCTACGACTACTTCAACACCTTTTTAAGATTATGGATTCTCTTTTCCCACTTACTCCATAGTGTCTTCTAAGCTATGTTTTGCATAAGGTTGATACTTGATATTTGGTGCTTTGATTAAGTGGTACAAATCTCATTGATTGCTAAGGGATTTTCTCAATAGTTTGATGTATTATGACAACAAAAGTGCTATTTAGATTGCTCGCAACTCTATCTTTCATGAAAGTACAAGGTACATTGAGATTGATTGTCACCTTATTCGTCATCAACTTTAACATAAGACTCTCATTTTGCCTTTAGTTTCTTCTTCCAAGCAAATTGCAAATGTGTTTATCAAATTACACCCACTTCCATGTTTTTTGATTTTTGATTAGCAAACTCTCGATGCTTTTTACAGATGCATCATGAGTTTGTAGGGATATTAGAAGTTATTAATATATTTAGTTACTATATTATAATTATATATTTAGTTACTATATATTTGTTTATTTAATTACTATATTAGAATTTCTCTTTTCATTTTAAATGTAAGGGTAAATTAGTATTTATTTCCTTTTATCCAATTTATTTAAATTCAAATGGTGTTGTACCTCTTTTAAAGAGAATTCATAATAAAAAAATCCTAAATTTTCTTCTCTCTCTTTTTTTATTTGAATCTTTTTTGGATTTCAACAAAGACAATGTTGTTGTTATTATTATTATTATTATTATTTTATTATTAAGAACGGATATAGTGAGAGTTAATTAAATGTTTTTAACCGAGAAATAAAAAATCGCTATTTTATAAAGATTTTAAAATGATTCTTTTCTTTTCTTTAGAGTTAAATATTGTCAAACTCTTTTTTTTTTTTTTTTGTTAACAATTTTCTTTTATTGTTTTATACTTTTAAATATAATTTAATATTAAGTTTAAAAAATTAATTTTTTTATGGATGTTTGATCAATAGGTGGACCTAGAATAACATGATGTTATGATAAAATCACGATGTAGTGTATATGATGTTAATGTTCAACAATTTTGTTGATGGTAAGGATGAAAATATCGATAAAATATATTAATACTTAGATATATCAATACTCGGATTTTATGAATATATTGAAAATATTAATAAAATATTGGTGGTGGAAGGGAAATTGTTCAAAATTCATGAATATACTTAGAAAAACTTAAAAAACAATGATAAAATAAGAAAAAAATACACATATTAAAGTTATTTTGTAAGTGTAATTGACATAAGTATGATTAAGGATAATGTTTAACAATGTTTTTCATATAAAAATTGGCTTAAATTTCTTTAATATATTTATATTCATTTATTTTTAAAATTAAAAACAACTTTTAGTAAAACATGTTTTATTACATTCTAAATAAAAAATTAAATGGATTTATGTAAAATATTTTATTTGAGATTTAAATTCTAAATTTTTATTAATAATTTGTGGTAACAACTTTTTTCCTATTAACATTAACTTATTTAAATAATTAAATTTATTAAAAATTATATTAGTAATTTATCTTATAAAATTAATTTTAATTTATAAAATATTAGTGCTTCATTATTATTTTTTAATATTTTATAATTTTTAATAAATTTATATTTTTAATATTTTGAAATAAAAATTTTAAAATTAAATAAAATTAAAAGGATAAATATAAAAAAAATTAAAGTGAAGTGATAGTAATTTTTAAAAATAGGATTAATGAGATAAATAGGAAAAAATAATTAAAAATAAAAGGGTAATATAAATTTCAAATAAAAGATAAATTAGCAAAAAATAATTTAAAATTTTTTTAAATTGGGTAAATATTAAAAAAAAAAATGGTGTTTTTTGAAAAATTCCAATATATATATAGTGATTTATCGCTGATTTTTTTTTTTTTTTTTTTTTTTTGCGATTTTTCATCAAATTTCTCCCCTCACGCTTGTAGCTCACTTTCTTTGATCAATAGATCAACTATATTTCATCAAAATGTTAGATTTTTGGATGAAATTTCTCCTAGTCGATAATCGATGGTTGATTTCGTATCGACTATCGTCAATATCCAATATTTCGCAAATATTTTGGCAAAACATCCCAATTTTTTAAACCATGACTGTTGGTGGTAGGTCTACCAAATGTAAATGGTACTTGAGGTAGTCCATATTTTGAACAATATAATAATATAATATAATATATAATATATATAATTATTTTAATTTCAAAATCTTTATTCTTTATTTAAAAAATCAATGATGTTGCTAAAGATTGAATTTTATATTATATTTTTCTTCAATCCTATTTTTCATATTTTTGTTTTTGTTTTAAATACTAAATCCTATTAGTTTTGAGAGAAAATAAAAATACTCAACCCATCCACATAAATCTATATCAAATAATAGAAATACAACATGGGAAAAGAGTGTTTCCATAGACTCATACGAAAAAAAAATGTTGGGATTTTATTTCTCCTGCATCTTCGGTAATAAACCGAAGACGTGATTCGGAATGTGGTCCATATCATTCCATCAATTTAGGAATGAGGATTCATGCTCTAAACCACGTTCGCATCACTACCCCATGTTCTGTGCACGTTCCAAGTAGACTCAGTGATGGAGAGAGTCTTTTAAAACAAGGCAGAACACTAACGGGAGGGTACCCTAAGCCTGCAATCTCTTTTCAGTTTTCAAAACACCATCTAAGTGGAGACTGTGAAGGTTTAGAAGCACCTGAAACCCGAAAATAGCAAAACCCATTTTAACTTGTAGAATGGCAATGACGGGAGGTATGTTTTCCGATCAGTTTATAATTCCGTTTATGATCTAATTGCTATTTAATGTTTTTTATATAGCATGTTTAGATATGAGATTACAGTTGGTATCAGAGCCTTGTATGCCTTTGCCTTGTTCATTTTACAATCTGCAATTTTCAATCAAGTGAGTTTTGGTATTTTGGAGGTTTTGGTTTTAGAAGTTTTGATGAAAAATATTGTTAGAAATCATTAGGAGATGAGATTTCTAACATTTTGGTGTTTTAAATCATCAATTTGGTGTTTGGAATGCCTGAAAATCGTCGGGTTTCATTTCGGGTTGCAGATGGGTCAAATAGAAAAGGGGCAGTAGCACAGTTGGTCATAGCCTTGTCCTCATTCATTCATTGCATAGGTTCGAGTCCTCCTGGCATCAACCTACCTCAAGACTTGTATGACACGGATTTCCGTGTCCCTGCATCTGGATTTAGTGAAATGTAATAAAAAAAATCATAAAATTTAGTGTTTTTTAAAATATGTTAATTTATGGATATTTTATGTGATAGATTATTTATTTTTGCTAGTTGAATGCATATTTTTATTTTAATGGTTTATTGTGCATACAACATTAAATTAAATAATTTGCACATTAAATTTATTCTTAAAGGATTTTATGGTTTTAATTTTAGATATTAATGTGCTTATAATTTATACAATTTCAGAAATTTTGCACATTGATATTGAGTTTTGTGTAAAAAAAATTGCTTATGGTTTCATGCAATTTATATAAATGTGAAACCAAGGTTTGGTTAATCTCGGTTTTGATGATAACAAAACATTGTTTAGAACTAATGATTATATTTTAAGTGTGATTAGGCAAGATGATTTCCAAAGTGGCAATTACAAAGACATATCAATCCAAAGAGAAATCATGAAGAAGAAGACCACCTCAAAGAGAAGTGCTTTTCAAGACCCAAGCTTCATAAGATCTCTTTGTAAGGTTGTTAGTGCACTAGGTTTTTTCATGCATTCCATTCTTTACTTGTGCACCAAAATCATCCAAGAATTAATTCATTTTAAATCCTTTTAAAATTGGATGATTTCATGTTTTCAATTAAAACCTTGTGTCAAATATTTTCCAAACTTGTTTTAAAGGTTTTAAGTTGAAAAAGTTGGGTGTTGAGCCAAAAATGGCTCAACCGGTTGAACCGGATGAACAGTAACCGGTTGACCCCCAGCTCAACCGGTTGAGGGGTATGAACAGTAATCGGTCGACCGTTCGAAAAATGCAAAAATTTTCTCTTTCTTCCAGAACGGTTGTTCAACCGGTCAAGGTTGAACCTCGTCCGGTCGAGGTCCGGTCGAGGCCCGGTCGAGGCCCAACGGTCACCTGCCAAACATTAAATGCTAACGGCTAGTCAACCGGTCGACCCCCAGCTCGACCGGTCGAACCCCAAACGGCTAGTTTGGCTTTTTTCTTCTATAAAAAGGCTCCAATCTTCATTGTTTCATGAGCTTAACCTTCTTAAACCTTTCTTGAATATATTTGAGCCTTTGAAGAAGTGTTTTGAGTGCACCATTGTTCCAAAACTTGCATATCATTAGTGCACCATTCAATCCTAGTTTCTTGTATCATTTGAGCTTAAAGCTTTTGTACTAGGATTTTGTGAGATCTTGTAATTGTAAATCTTTGAGAGGAAGTTTTCCAAGAGTGTGGTATCTCTTGAGAAGTGTAAAGGGTGCTTGGAGCCAAAAGTCCAAGAGGGTGGATTGGAACCATAATCCAATTGTGTTGCTTGAAGGCTTGGTTTGGAAGCCTTGAATTAGTGGAACCTCAAGCTTGGGATTGAAGCTAGAGGAGAGTGGATGTAGGCCGGGTTGCGCCGAACCACTATAAATCTTGTGTTTGCATTCTCTCTTCCCTACTCTTTTAATTTATATGCAATTGTCTTTATATTGTTTATTATATATTTGCATATAATTGTCTCTTATTTTTACATAGTTTAAATTTGAGAAAAAGAGACCATCACCCTATTTACCCCCCCCCCCCCCCCCCCCCCCTCTAGGGTGATTACCATAGTTTGGATTAGCCTCAAATTCCTAACAATAAGTTTTCTTGTGAATTAATTAAATGTCAAGTGAACCATATAATTTTAATTAATTAAGGAGTAGCCACAACATCTTTAATTATGCAAAATTATATATTAATTGTTTTGGGATCACATATTGGAAAATGACATTATGGGTAATTAATTATATTTGATATAATAAAATTTTATCCCACAGGATTTTTTTATTATATTTGTATAATTAATTAGGGTGGAATATCAAATTATATTTCTTAATTACCCACATGAATTAGGAAATAAAACACAATTTGATAGTTTTATCATAAGGTTTTACATGGATATAATCGAATTAGAACGTTAACCCACAGGCAAGTTTTATGTCACTAGATTTGATTCATGCCTAATTGGTGTCTCAACTGATTCGTGTCCAGCTGGTGCTCCTTGATTGAGGGAGTAATCAACAAAATTTATAACCTATTACACCATGAACTAGGGTAGCAAAGACAAAGCTACTATAGCATAGTGGCTCTAGGATCGTTCATTGGGATGGGTTTTCACTTTGCAAATGATATTAATTCAAAGCTGAATTGATGCCTTTTCATTTCAAGGTTAGCTTTAAAAGAAAACATAAAGATGTTTGAACGAAAAAGGTTCGGTTTTAAACTAACCAAAAATAGTAACTGATTTTACTTACAAAGAAAAGTGTTTCTTGGAGTTTCAGATCACTAGGCTTAGATTCCTCATACAAAAAGGGAGTTCCGGTCACTTGTTTCTTTTCCTCGCATTAGAGAATTAACATATAGTTCCTTCTCCAACCGGTGTTGTACAGATGCTTCCCATTAATGGGTTCAAACACTAAATCCCTCTCACTGATGCATTTTGCAATGGCTCATACCTCTCACCTAGCACTTGCCATTCAAGGTGATCTTTAACCTTAGATTACCCGTCAAAAGCTCGCAAGAGATAACTAATGGATGTCTCCTTGGAGTCCAAAAGCTTACCAAGTGTTGGAAATTCTAGAAAATCCTACCTTCAAGTCACCTCCCAGAGGCTCGCAAGAGGTAAACTAGTGCATCTCCATGGACGGAGATCACTTGCCTTACCAAGTGTTGGCCCAGGTGATTTAAAGGCGTTTTAAGTTAACTAAAAAGATAAAAACCATTAACGGGTCACACTTTCTCTTCATTAAAAACTAAAACAACAAAACTTCCAATTTATGCATGAGGAAACTTACCCGGCTTTCTTCACTCCAAGAGACGAAGAGCCTAGCCTCTCATCCTCTGAGGAAAAATCCTCAGAGTTTGATTGGCTAGAAAGAAAACTAACGAGAAAACAAGAATATATATGAAAAATAGAGCAAGTGCTCTGTTTGTTGATTCTATATATGATATCTGTATGATGGATTCCCTGGAAAAAGCTCATCGAGAGTCCCTTTTTTTAGTGTTTACAAGAGAGTTTATATAGGAAGGTAATTTACCCTTCCTTGGATACTTCCTAGCTAAGGAATTACATGAGTGGCTGAATACAAGGAGAAAATGGAAATTTAGACACAAAAATATCAGAAGAAAAGATCTAAAAGAGTCGGTGCACAACTATCGGGAAACTTCAGGAGAAATTCCACAGCACTGTGCAAAATGGCTGCGAAATCATTTCGCAGCAAAAGGGTGATTTCAGCTCCAAATCGTACACGGTTTGAAGCGTTGGATTCTTGACTTCTTGAGCTTTGAAATGGTATATAGCATGTAGAAAATGGACTTCGGGAAGTGCTCCAAAAGTGCGAAGGAAGACTGCAGCTGCTGTCCTCTGTTTTTCTCTTTTCTTTTCTCCTCTTTGCTTCTCTCCTTTGCTTGGCTTGTCTTAATGATCCAAAAAGCTGTCAAAACACTAAAAATAGCCACAAATATGATTATAAGTCATTGCTAGGTCCTTAACATGCCAATTGGAATAAAAAATGGAGAACTACTACATAAAAGTACTTAAAACATAATGAATTAAAGGCACAAAATAGCACTTTTTGGGTAGTAATCAAGATTCATAATTTTTTAACATGAGTTACATTGGTAAAACATGATATTTAGATATGTTTAATTTTTGTGCAGTCATGCAACCTGCGAATTTCTCTAATATAAAATGTGACATTCCCGAATTGAAAGGTGATAACTATAAGGTTTGGAAGAAGAGAATTCTCCTTCATTTAGGGTGCATGGACATTGATTATGCTATCAGGAAAGACAAACCAACCATTATTGACACCAACACTACAACAGAAAAGGCTCTTTATGAACAATGGGAGCGATCAAATCGCCTTAGTCTGATGTTCATAAAGACCAAAATCTTTGATAGTATTCGTGGTTCTGTGGATCAGCATGACAATGTCAAGGCATTACTGAAGGCTATTGATGAACAATTTGTGACTTCAGATAAGGTACTTGCCAACACCTTGATAATGAAGTTTTCATCTTTAAGGCTCACCCATGTGAGTGGTGTGCGAGAGCACATAATGCAGATGAGGGATATTGCGGCACAATTGAAAACACTTGAGGTTGAAATGTCTGACTCCTTCCTTGTGCACTTCATTTTAAACACTCTTCCACAACAATATGGACCCTTCAAAATCTCCTACAACACACACAAAGATAAGTGGTCAATTAATGAGCTTCTGACCATGTGTGTTCAAGAGGAGGGAAGGTTGAAAATGAAATTGGGTGAGAATGCATTAATGACAATGGAAGGAAAGGATCAGAATCAGGCCAAAAAGAAAGGGAAAGGTAAAATATCGCCCCAAGGTGGAATCAAGAAGGTCAATAAGTGTTTCTTCTGCAAAAAGAAGGGGCACATGAAAAAGGGTTGCACCAAATTCCAGAAATGGCTTGAGAAGAAAGGTAAACCAATCTCATTTGTTTGTTATGAATCTAATATGGTTGATGTTATTTATAACACATGGTGGATTGATTCTGGTTCTACAATCCATGTTTCCAATACCTTGTAGGGTATGCGAAACCTAAGGAAGCCAATGCCAAGTGAGCAATGCATTTATTCAGGAAACAAGATGCGTTCACATGTGGAGGCTATTGAAACATGCAGTTTAGTTTTAAGTAGTGGTTTTATTTTAAATTTAGAAAAGACATTTTATGTTCCAAGTTTCTCTAGGAATTTGATTTTAGTTTCAAGAATTGTACATTTGGGTTATTTCTTTAGTTTTTATGAGACACCTTTCAGTTTGTTTTATAAATCTAATCTTGTTGGAAATGGTACATTGTCTAATGGTCTTTTCTCTATCAATTTGCAAAATGATACCACTAATAATACTATGCATGTTCACATTGGTACAAAACGATGTGTTATGAATGAAGATTCCTCTATGTTGTGGCATTGGAGATTGGGATATATCTCCATACAAAGAATTAAGAGATTAGTAAATGATGGAGTACTTAGTACTTTAGATTTTACCG